>NW_017836828.1:0-703 GCF_001891065.2 Hippocampus comes
AAAAAAAAAAATGCCTGGGGGACAATTTTTGATCCACGCCTAGAGAAAACAGTGCTCTAGCCAAACCAAGAAATGTGTCTTTGTGTCACAAGAATAGTCAGGCCATCGCTTGAGGCTTAGGCTGGCTAAGCAGGTAAAGTAGACCAAGTTGAGCTGCTGAGCACCTTAAGCCTTACTCGCAGCTACATCGGGATTACGGTCTACAAACACCTTCCTCAGCAAAGAGGAAACGTCGACGTGGAACGTCAAACCACTTCATGTTCCTTTTTTCATACAGCCTAAACTCCAAAGTAAAACACCCTTTTCTGTGACCCCCCTACATCTCAACTGCTGTTGTTCAGGTTGAGGGAAGGTGTGAGAAAGATGGAGGAGAAGCACTTTTCAGAGCACAATGATGAGCATGTGGAATTCCTTCCAGTGGAGTGGCGCTCCAAACTGGCCCTAGACGGAGGTTTGTCTTTTCATTGTGCATTTAGAAGGGTCATATTAAACTCGCAATACTGAGTAAATGATGACACCACCTTACTTATACACCGTGGGGTGTATCTGTATAGATACAGTGGACTCCATTACACCAGACAAGTTGAGAGGCCTGAGAGACCTTCTCAACAGCAGTGCCATGGACATCATGTACTACAACAGTCCTCTTTACCGTGATGAGGTAAGTACCAATTAACCTGCCATGCATGTTTTTGGAATGTGG
>NW_017836829.1:0-704 GCF_001891065.2 Hippocampus comes
ATTTTTTTTCAACAACTACAGTAATAACTAACTGGGCGGCAAAAGCTCAAATTGTGCTAATCTGCGTCTTGACTATTGTTTAGGTGCCTTTGAGCAAAGCATCCAACATATCCCCCAAGCTCACATTCCCAAGACTCAGCTGAGGGGTGTAGCACCACTTGTGCGGACCATCATATTGACATCTCCCTGTGTATGTGATTGTGTGAGTGGTCTAGTTCTCTGTGCAACAAAAAATATACAGCAATGTAAACTGAAAAGGATTCTAATTTGTAGCATGCATGTTTTTTATAACCCGAATCCAACAATTTTATCATGAAAATTTGAGAAAGAAACTGAATACCAATTATTTCACATTCGGCCTCGTGATTAACGTCTACATCAGAGATCAGAGGTTTGATATAACAATTTTAGCTCTGGCCTTTCTGAACAAAGTTTGCATGTTCTTTCTGTTCTTGTGAGGATTTCCTCTGGGGGTAGTCCAGCTTCCTCCCACATTCCAAAGACTAAATTGTCCATAGGTGTGAAGTGTGAATGGTTGCTTGTCCCTATGTGCCCTGCAGTAGTCTGACACAATTGTCTTACAGTTGGCTCTTGCCCAAAGTCAGCTGGGAAATGGCTTCAGGTTACCCATGACCCGAATGAAGAGCAATGCTAAGAAAAAATGGATGAATGGATGGATGGATGGAGCTGTTGACCAGTCTCGA
>NW_017836830.1:0-704 GCF_001891065.2 Hippocampus comes
TTCCCGTCACCCGGAGGAACCGATGTTTATGGCTCCGACTAAGCCTGGGACTCAGCTCAGCCGGGTTATCCAGTCTGTCCTGTACGATCCACCGCAAGCACACCACCTGCTCCTTCACTGATCCCCGCACCAGATCAATCCAACTTGCAGCTCAAATTTGCTCGGCTGGGACGTAGGCTCCCGTTTTGGTCGACTCAGGGGATAGCAGCAGTTCCGCTCCGTTAACCATCTCCTTTATTTACACTTTCCACCTTTTATTCTTTGTGAGTTATGCTAAATCATTTTTTTAGCAGAGAATATTGTGCGTCTATGATGTTAGACCCATGAGGAGCTTTGCCACAAAATGGTGCCAGCCAGTGTCCAGTCAGCTATCAATGAATCCCGGAGGAGACATGGAAAAGGATATAAAGTGCCGGCAATGAAGTAAAGTGCAGCGAGAGAGAGGACTAAACGGGATAGATAGGAACTGTTCCTTCTCTATGTGTGTTCCTCACAAACAGGCAAACTAACTGCAAAACTCCAGTCGTTTGTTTACATTTAAACTTGAGCTCCGGCAGCTAACGCGAGTAGCCTCACACATGCTGTGATTGCATGATTACAAGTTCACCGCCCCGGTGCCGTCATGCTGGTCTTTGGAGACTTCAATCATGTTCCTCGTTCTCATCGTCAAAAAAGTTCACGCCACATGTAGGCTGTGGAACAAA
>NW_017836831.1:0-704 GCF_001891065.2 Hippocampus comes
TAAAGTGATTTTTGACCACTGTAACATTTCATCTATGGCATCCAATTATTTTGCCCAAATTTTTTTTTGCTACAAACATTCAATCTATTTGAATACATCTTTTTCAAAACAATACATTGACCTTTGACCAACATCAGAATGAGAATGCCTCCATTGTCATTTTATTTTAGTAAAACCAAATTGACAATTAAGTAATATATAAGCATTGCCAGTTCCTGTAATGCCATTTGTCTGATTTTTTGGGGGCATATTTGCACCGTATCTGCCTGCTATGATGGGCTATCAATCACAGGTCATCATTTGATAAACCAGAGGTTCGTCGTTGCATATCATAACAATCAGATCAATCACCACAAGCCCATAAGGACACTGAACCGGAATTGATATTTTTGATAGCGTTACTCTTTTGTCTTTTCCAGGAAGGTGCTTTCAAGTTGACCAGTGTTGTTGATCAGCTTGCTGTCCACTTTGTCCTGGATGGTTGTCTCATTCATCAGGACTCTGATGAGGCTCGCAGGCTGGCAGCCAGTGGAGACCTTCCTGAAGGTGTTCTCGGTGTTCGCTAACACCTGCAACATTTTCTATTTCAAGAAAAAAAAAATTGGGGGTCAATACAGGCCTTTTGTGTGTTATTACAACTGCAGGCAGCGTTCTTTCTGTTCGCGTAGACCACTTCGGCTGACTGAATTCTAGTGCAGTTCATA
>NW_017836832.1:0-703 GCF_001891065.2 Hippocampus comes
GCAGCACTCCCATTGGACATGTTGGCCAATGATACTAAATCAGTAGTTGACTTTGACATACATTTCTGGAAGATAATGGTGATTACTTTGAGCACCTCTTGTAATTATAGAGGCCAAAGGAACTGTAACTTGTGCATCTTGTGATGCCTGGATAAATTTGGTATTAAAGTATTTTTGCATGAACTTATCAGGACTGCAATGTTCCCTCTAAGCTGCGCAAGTGAGCCATTGCGCACTTTTCTCACCCTCTCAGGTCCATATACCCCACTTGACTTCCATAGAATCAACGTCAATGGTTCAGCTTCAACAGATAATGTATGTTAACTGTGTCAATAATATGTCGGTATTTTCAGAGCCTACGCCGGAGTCTGTGAAGAATAAGTTCATATTGGGAACCATGGGGCTGATCGTGGGTCTGGTTTCTTTCGCTGCTGGCCTGATTTACGACAGAATGAATGTGCCTGGTAAGTGATTCATGGAATTTAAGATGGAAGATGGTACTTTAAACTCGGATTAGCAGCCAAAGATGTCCGCGCTTGTGTTGGTTTTACCGCAGCAATCGGCTAGTCAGACTGGATTTACCATGTTTCTTAGACAAGGAAGTAGTTGTAGTTCCGATATGACGAAAACGTAGACGCCTGTTAGCAAGTAGTGCAAACTGAAGTTGAGGATATTTTATGTAGTTTGGTCTCATGTACTGGAT
>NW_017836833.1:0-704 GCF_001891065.2 Hippocampus comes
ACTGCCAATGAGCCACATTAACTGGGCCCATCATCCAATTAAAATGTCAGAATGATGTACGTAACGTGACGTCAGGACGCAATCAACACACGAGCAACATTAACCGGGCCCCTTTTTATTTGGAATTTTTGTTTAAAATCCCGTGGCTCTTCTTTTTGTTATCTCTTTGTATTCTGTACATGTATTAATAACTTGTTCGTTTTGTTTTCTATGACTTGTATTTTAACTTGTTCAATAAAGATTTTTAAAAAAAAATAGCCATCCAATTAAAATGTCAGAACGAGATACGTAACTTGACGTCAAGACGCAATCAACACACGCTCAGTTTTGGCAGATGGCCGAAAATAGCGACAGGCTCGCTTGGTTTTCATTGAGAGGAAAACGTCAATAATAGTAAACAATTAATGTGAGTGAAGTCGATTTATTGATAAAAGGCAAATTTAGCACTTTGCCACTTGAGCAAAAAATATAAACGAAACGTTTGGGACTGCATCAGCCGGTGGATATTAACATTGTTCAAACAGGAAAAGGGACGAAACCCGCTCCTTCAACCCGGAATGGTTCAAAAGGAAAACATGGCTAAATGCGTGTGTGATCAGAATGTTGCTGTTTGGCTTTCCTTGCCTGCTGTTCGGAGGCGACACTACATCGTCTACAGTTGGATTCAAAGATTCGAAGCGGCTTTCAGAACGTCTGACTAAACA
>NW_017836834.1:0-704 GCF_001891065.2 Hippocampus comes
AAAAAAAAAATCACAACTTTTTCTGTTATCAAACTACTATTTTGTTCTCGTCATATTTGGGAGAATTTCTCATCAAACTACAACATTCATTAATTTTCCATGTACAATTTCAACTCTACTTCTGTAATATTTGGCTATGTTTCTCGCATTACAAATGCATTCTTCTAACATGTTCTAAATAATGAATCTTTGGTTTATTTTTTTCTGGACATTTTCTTGAAAAATTAAAAGAAAAAAAAATATTCTGGTAAAACTTTAATTTTGTAAAAAAAATAAAAATTAAAAAAACGTCAAGATTATGAATGTATTTTTGACCCCAGCCATCGGCCTGCGTGTTAAGTGATAAAAAAATGTAAACAGTTTTTCAAAAAAATATTTAATATGCGTTTCCATGAAAAATGGGGGGAAAATAAGGGAACGACCTCGCCCCCCACCCCCAAAATATATTTACAAACACTGGGAATAAATAAATAAATAAATAAATCGTCAACGAATATGGTAATGGCACATGCTGAACCACTTGTATCCGTGAGTCGACTATCATATTCACGGAAAAATGACAACCTGTGGCATTTAAAAAAAAATTCTGGCTGCATGACTCATTCATTCCTTGATGCATTTCTCCCCTTCAAATTCCAACTTCATTTCTTTGCGATGCTTTAATTTATTTTTACTTTTTTTAATGATCACCGACAGGTTTGGAG
>NW_017836835.1:0-704 GCF_001891065.2 Hippocampus comes
TTTTGTCGTTTCCGTGTGGGTGAGCGATCTCCGGCGGTATGTTTTACAAGCTAATAGAAACGTTTTACGACAAGAAGAAAAACCAACACTGATCCTCACTTTGTGTGACACGCCCTGAAATACAGACTGGACTGACGCCAACATGAGTGATGTTTTGATGCATACTTAAAACATAATGACACCTAGAAGGCCCAATCAATGTTCTGCTTTTATTTTTTTCTTCTGATGAGCTAAAATGCGTTTCCTAACCAGAGAATATTTTTGTTTGCGTGGACATAAACTCTCACCCGAGACGGATCCAAGCCGTAGGAGTGCGGATGGTCGTCCATGTCATCGTCCTGCTTCGCCTGCTGGAACTCGTGCCTCAGCCTTTGTATCCGGTCATGGTTACTCGGAGCCGTCTGACTGCTGAGAGCAAAGCAAACTTTTTTCAGCCCAAAGTGTGTTGACACATTTACATTTAAATTTAAAATATACCATTAAGAAGTCTATAAGAAAGTATGCTGTCATGTCACTGTCATGATTGGAGCATGAGACAGCATCGTCATGTCGACCAAAGTGGAAGAGATGGAGGGGTAAAATTGTGATGTAAAAATTCATGAAGCTGACTCAGCTTTCTCCACCCAGGTCAAGACAAGCCCAATCATGGTTTTCTGACCTTTACATAAGAGGGCACCGCAGTGCATGTCTTTTTTTTTTTTTTT
>NW_017836836.1:0-704 GCF_001891065.2 Hippocampus comes
AAAAAAAACTTGTGCTCTTAGTTTGAACCTTCTTCCTCTTTTTCTGAAGCACCAGCATGATGCTCAGAAATGAACAGGCCTGTTCGGACAATGATTCAAGTAACCTCTCAACAGCCATCCATTTTCAATATCATTTCATTCGTGGAGTCGATCCCAGCTGACTTGGGGCGATAAGTGGGGCACACCAAACGGCAATCGGAGAGCCACAATTAGCCAAACTATTCACACTCATGTTCACACCTATGGACAAATGAGATTTCAGTTCAGCTAAGGTGCATGTTTTGGAAATGTGGGAGGAATCCAGAGATCCCAAACACGCAAGCACCACTCAGGCAGGCCGTCGCCATGTTTCGAACCCTGAACCACACGACTTGAAGTCAGTCATTTGAATTAGTGCAAACAAACTGAAATGAGTATTGTATTGAGACTTAAATCATTCTGTAGATCTTTTTTTTCCCCTCCATAACCCCAAAGAGCAAATAACAGTCCCACATTGAGTCCTACTCGGAGAATAATGAATAGCAACCCTTGCATGTTGATACCAAACCTCAGCTCAGACCGTAACTCTGTCTTCTGCAGGGAATCGAACGCTTGAAGGGGGAGACGGGGAAGTGGGAGAAGGCGCCGTGCTGGGAGGCCATGAAGATGGCGTTCGGTGGCCCGTTCTCCCTGACCTGGTGCAGTCCCTTCTCTGGGATGAGCTG
>NW_017836837.1:0-704 GCF_001891065.2 Hippocampus comes
TAGTGCTAGTATGGCTAGCGCTTTGGGGTTTATTGACACAAAACTGCTAGGTCCACGCTACACTAACTGGTGGTCATAAATTGGTTAAGGATGTTCCACTGAGCTGTAGTTGCAGAGTCGTCAGATTTTAATGCTGTCTTTAATCCTAGTTTGGCCTAACTCACATGGGGCAAAGCAGCCGCAGACTTGGGCGCCGCCATTTTATCGATCCACTCTTGCGTACTGTCAATCATAAATTTAACATAGCTGCGTTACAAATTGTGACTGGATGAGAAAGTAGGGAGCTGGAAGCGGAGCGATTGAGTGTGTACGTGTGTGCAAGCAGTACAGCAGCTCAAAGTCAAGATCCATCTTCACCCCCAAAATATTAGATCCACTTTATTCGTATCACCTGCCCGTTGTTTCCCAGATGGCAGGAAGTATTTTCCAAAGCAAGTCTTCTTGCCAAAATCTCCATCTCTTACAATGCACGTGTCTTCGATCCACGACAGAAACACTTGGTAACCATCAGCACATACCAGGAAGTGCCTGCTCATCTTAATGTTTGTGCGATTTCATGTGATCATGCAAGAGCTTCGCCTTGGAGAACTGGATTCTCCACAGACCAGTAGTAGAACAGAATGTTTATGTATGTGGTGTTCTGTGTTGATTTCATTGCAGCAGAACACACACAACTGTTAAATGCCAGAATTTCTTCATGTATG
>NW_017836838.1:0-704 GCF_001891065.2 Hippocampus comes
TTGACAGTGACTTTAAGTTGACGTACGAGACAATGTGAGTTTGTCGCCACGAAAAACAACAGGACCTACTCCTGTTGGAACAGAAATGAAATGGCAATCAAAGAGTTGCGTGACTTCACTCACCGTGTTGAAGTTTGGGAAGAGGCTGAGCGGCGAGGAGCCGTTGAGCCGGAAGGGCAGCAGGTGCTTGAGGTCCAGCTGCGGCTGCAGTGGCCGTCCGGCCACGGGCAGCGAAGCCAGAAGTGGTCCACCCTGTCCCGATGTACCTGAACACCAAAAACGACATGTCATAAGCAAAGGACGAATACATTTTGGCTTGATTTTTAATCTTCTTGGTCCAATTTTTTGCAGGGTTTGAGGCTCTGGTGCACTCCCAGCTGATGCCCAAAACACAGTGGCTCAGGTGAAAGCGCACCACCACTGACCTACATGTACATACACACAAGCGCATCATTTCATTACAGACGTCAAGCAGCGAGGAAGCGCGGAGGTACGGGCTGAAGGGGAGATATCGGATTTCAAATGGAGCTGGGATGAAGAGATTTGTAATTTTCCGCTTGGTCGCGTTTCAATGCGCCGGTGCGCCGTAGCGGCGCGCAGGCATTTACACGAGCGGCAGGATCAATCATCGGAGTCAGCCCCGGGTCAAAGGAAAAGGAGGTTTGCATCGCTCAGTGATAACTTACAGCACAGACAAAAAAAAA
>NW_017836839.1:0-704 GCF_001891065.2 Hippocampus comes
CGGAGAAACGTGTCCGCGCGGTGTCTCGGGTCCACCCGTGAGTCACGCGCGAACGCACGCAGAAGCTATCAACGGGCAGGCCCTTTCGCCGGACGCGAAACGGGCCCCGGCTTGCCACGCGTGGCAACAGGTGACAATCGTGTAAATGATTCGCCGGGGTGATCGTGGCTGCTCGTTGAACGCGAGCCAACGCTACGTTACGGCAGCCGGTCGCGGAAACAATCGAGCGCGGCTGGCTCGACGCTGCCCCCTGCCGTCCAATGATGGACCTAATCCCTATTCAAAATCCCTCTGGGAAATGGATTCCCCTCCGAGTAAATTCAACGTCACCTCAACGCGACCGCCTATTTTGCGCGCACGTCTGTCACAAATCACCCAAAGGAAAGGAAAGGCAAGGCGCCAAGCGACTGACGGCGCCGCTCCTCCTTTGGCCAAGAAATGCTGGCGCTTTGCAAGTGAACAGCAAATGCTTTGCATCAAAGCCGAAGCCTTCCCGTAGAGTGGTGTCCTGTTGGCGAGCTTGGAGCCGTTTGAAGGCACGCGCGCGCTGGACCGTGGCCGCCCACATGTGGACGGAACAGCGGCTCTAAAAATAGCTGGCGGGTTACGTTACATAACGCGCGTGTGGAGACTGAAGCGGTGTGTCGCGTGGGGGCCGCGGATACCGAATGGGCTTCAAATATTATTATTGGGGGGGTGGGTGG
>NW_017836840.1:0-704 GCF_001891065.2 Hippocampus comes
CCAATTGTCCTTTTCCGATGTCGTTTTTGAAAATCACTCGGTTAAGAATCAAAATGAAAACAAGTGTCAGTTGTCTTGCTCGCTGCTCGGAGTTTCACCGTGTTGAGAGACGTCTGATGGGACGCTTTGGCCTCTGCAGATCTCGCGGACGCCAGCACGGACGAGGAGGGAGCCGAGGCCGCGAAGAGGACAGGTACGCTCGTTCTCGTTTCTTTTAAAATGCTCTCTCGTGATGTTTTGAGAGCAAAGCCTTCGGTTATATAAATGTGTGGCAGCTGCTTGAAGTGCTGCTGAGTTTGTTTTGCGTCAACAGAAAGATGTCGCCGTTAACAGTAAGGCGTCGTGTTGGTTTTCAGGCACCGCCAGAGGCCACGCAGAGAGTCTCGAGGACGTTCCCCTTCCAGATCGGCATCGCCGCCCGAGCCACCCGCAAAACCGGCAGCCGCCTCCCACTACGCCGAGGAAGACGAGCGGCAGGAACGTTCCCCGACTCGTTCCCGGTCCCGCTCCCAGTCTCGTTCAGTGTCCAGGTCTCGCTCACGCTCGCGTTCCTGGACGGGCCGCAAATCCGGAGGACGCTAAGGGAAAGCAAAGGGGGGCGGGGAGGTCCAGGAGTTGGTTTTGTTTGGACTTGAATGTGATGGTTGTGTTTGAAAACCAATTTCCTGGTTGGTCCTTTTTTTTTTTTTTTTTTTTTTTTTTTT
>NW_017836841.1:0-704 GCF_001891065.2 Hippocampus comes
AAAAAAAAAAATCTATCATTTGCACAAATGAAAGAAAAATGCAGTTGCCGCCCCCTCCAGCAATGCCAGCCTACATATTGTGCGTGCCAGAAACCGCAACTATTTTAATATTGGTTTCTTCAACCAACCAGATTTCAATTTCACACTTTCGGCGAGCTGGCCTCCGATGACTTTTTTTCTGTCTTCTGGTTGGGCAGAGCAAAACCCGTCGACAAGCAAAAGACATCTGCGCACATTAATCATCAGAATCTCTGATGAGTGCGATGCATTTAATTGTCATTTGGATTTTCGCGTCGTTCGATAAATGTGGATCGTGAACTGCTCCGGGTAAACCACATCAGGAAACAGTTATGTGCTGTCAGATTACATTTTTTGTTGTTGTTGTGTGTTTTCTACAACTGCGACGTGATCGTGACGACATTCAGAAGTGGATGAAGTCCCAACTGAATGTCCGGGCACCAAATGCACAACCAGCCACCTGACGTTAAGGATACCCAGACGTCATTCTGCTGATGCCATAACTAAGCTATCATTATCCGCGATGGGTCAAATGTCAAGTGGTTGGATTTGCACGTTAAGAAAGCTCATGGGCTTTGTGATGCTTACGTCACGGTCATAAGCGCCCACTGGGATCCCCTTAACCTCTAAGCCACCACTTGCTTTCTTTTCCCCCGGGGGGTAAGAAAGCGGAAGCCGGATGACAC
>NW_017836842.1:0-704 GCF_001891065.2 Hippocampus comes
TAAAGTATGTCATATTTGTGGAGCTAGAAAGCAAGGATTGCTTCAGGGTTTCCCACAGGGAAGGAGACATCTTTGTCCCCGACTTCCCCTGGGGCGGCTTCCTCTACCTGGCTTGCTGACAGTCGGATTAGGTTGGCCTGTACAAAACTGTTGTAGGTACAAGCATGCGGCATGTACTTTGGATTAATAGCAAGCGATAATATATGTGTAAAGACTCCAGTGCCTTCTAAAACCCCAGAGAAGCCCCGTGGCGTGCGTGCAGCGCTGGAGCTGAGAATTAACCGAGAACTCGTGGCGACATCTGTTTCAGTTGTGCGTTGAGCAGCGGAAAAATCTACCTGACATGTCGCTAACTCAAAATAGCATTACGATACTGTTGTGTCATCTTTTGCCATCAAAGAAAAACTGCACTCTCTGTACTGAACTAGTTACTGACCTTAATCATCCACCTCTCTAACTACCTACAGCTACCTAGTTACTTACTTACCTACCTACCTACAAAATTAACGACCTCGATCTGATGGATAAATTAACAAAGTGAGTTTTGCTTGTACTTCGATGGTGTTATTTGTTACTTGTTGAAATGACTAAACACCGCTTCACTGTTTATTTTTGTTGTTTTGTTTTTTACACTCACAATAACACCTCAGGACACTTTTGATTCATCATTTAACCTACCATGCATGTTTTTGGAATGTAGGAGG
>NW_017836843.1:0-704 GCF_001891065.2 Hippocampus comes
TTGACGAATGAGTTTAATTCATTCTGAGACCAAGCTCATCACCCACTTTATGATGATACTGGTATATCAAATCAGTATTCTAAGATGATATAAATTTAGATCTCCATTCATCCATTTATGACAAATGAAGTGAATCAACCACATGAAACCCCGTGACTAAAAAAACTGTTGGGGCACTTGGAAACCAAGGTGTCACTCCACATATTTTTACAGCAAATACAGCTTAACAAAAATAGGTTTGTATGATATGGCTAAAATTTAATGTCAATATTTTTGCCAGATAACGATAAGATCGCAATACTACTATGGGTTCCGTGAAAATTAAGCATTTTTTGAGCCACCAACATTAGCAAAGTTAGCAATAAATTAAAACAAATGTAAATTCACATTAAAACTGCAACTGTGCTTTGATGATAAATAACAATTTTATGCTACAATCGATATGTTAACTGCATCAACGCATGTGTTGTTTTGTACCAATTTGTGCAAGCATGACCATAGTAAGGACAATGAGTTTAGAATGTGGATGGATGTGTTGCATGGTTGGGGGGAGAAAAAAAAAAGTTAAAACACTCACCCCCGTACAAGACATTGGTTGTGTATTCATTGATGCATTACATGGCGATGGGACAACTCCTACCGATATGAACTATGCCTGGATTGCCTTCTGAGTGTCCCCTTACGATATGTTACATTGTATGACT
>NW_017836844.1:0-704 GCF_001891065.2 Hippocampus comes
CCCCTTTTCCACCGCCCTTGCGCTAGTTGCGGGCCAGTGCCCAAGTTAGCAGCAGTTCTTTCTTTTCCCACCTCCGAAAGCGTCTCGAGCTCTGGTGCTAAAGTTTGGACGCTTTATGATGACATCATGACGTCGCTCCTACTTGGGTCCTTGTCGTTGGAAAACCAAACACGTTCTTCCTCAGACTTGTTAAGCGCCAACGAAGCACAGCACAGCACAGCACTGGCCCTGGCGCCCAACCAGCACCACGTTTGTTTTGGCTGGAAAGGGGCCGAAGCAGGATAATGACCATCCAAAATGGATGGAGCGATATCCTCGAACCCGCTTTGTTCCAACGCAGTTCTGCGGCTTGTTTTTTTCTTTTTTTTTAAGATAAAGCCTTAACCTGAGTGAGTTTGGCTGCGGTGCAGCCCAGTCTCCTTCAACCGACATCCGTCAGAAGGACGTGTGTTCGCAGTGACAGCGACACAGCTGAGAAATGCACCTGACCCGCAATGCTCTGTCAAACCACCAGAGACAGACAGTCTCTCGCTCCGTTGACTTCTATGACATTTACATACCACACTGCCTGCTAGTGTAGAAATCACCCTCGGGCTGTACCAGACCTCAAATTTAGGACAGACTCCCAAATCAATCTCCCTCGTCGCTATCTTACCAAGACTCGCTCACCCTTGACGGGAGGAAAAAGAAAAAGAAAAAAAAAA
>NW_017836845.1:0-705 GCF_001891065.2 Hippocampus comes
AAAAAAAATGAATTACCACAGAAAAGAAGGAAGAAGTTTTTGGTAGGTTTGGGGGATCAGTGAAAGACTGATTTTAACAGAGGGGTAACAGCATTTCATTTGGTTGTGCTCGAGAGCATAAAAGTGAAAACAAGAGGAAAGAAACGAAAACAGGTTTGAAATAAATAACGTCATAAACAAAACGTGAAAACCCCTCCCAGTGATTATAAAGGGGATAGATTTGACGGGGGTGAACATCAGACCCAGAATATGCAGTGTGGGTTTGAAAGTGAAAAGAAGAGGTAACAAGATGGTAGAATGCGGTAAGGAGAGCCGATGTTGGTGCAAAAAGCAGACAGATGATAAACAAACACACGCCCTGTCTGTGGTTTGGGAAAGCTCTCCACATCCCCGCTCTGCTTTCCTGCGTTTACCAGGCCTTATCACAACACAGTTACACATGACAGCCTGTGTTCAGACAAATGGAAAGGCAAAGGGACACGCTGAACTCTGGTGAAGCAGTAATTGGGAAAGTTAACTTATTTGAAAACAGGAAAAGGGAAGTTATCAGTGACGTACAGTCAGGGCCTTCAAAGCCTTCTCTGCTGGCCTAAACACGTTCAAAAGCACTGACCTGCATTGACAACTTGGATGAATTCTTTGAATACATTTTCAACAGTCTATTATCTTAATTTCATAGTGTGTGGCTTCGCTCCACAGCTTGCA
>NW_017836846.1:0-705 GCF_001891065.2 Hippocampus comes
AGCATGCATTGCATTCTGTAGGCGTAAAATGCAGGATTTGATTTTCAACAAAAATTAGGTTGTGCTGAAAAACAGGACTTCTCAAGCTAAATACGTTTCACCATCTAGTGGTTCAAAGTGAAATTGCACCCGATAAAAATGAGCGTTAGACCAACAAAAGAGTTGATTGACCTTCATGAGGATAAGCGGCTCGGATAATCAGCAAAAGAGCGGAACCGCGAACCTTTAGGCCACAATAGACGGGTTTACTGCACACTTTTTCAAACTAAAACAAATTTAAAATTCAAACCACTCAGGTGGAACTGGATAAATTCCCAAGGCACACTTATTGGCTATCACTGACTGTGCAAGTGCAATCCTCACCCGTCCCCAAAGCGAACCCAGAGGTCACTGAAGAGGCGGGGCCTCCCATGGCCTCGGTGAAGTTTTCGACCACGCTTGTGCCGTCCGAACTCCTCCAGCTGGCTCAGGCTGTCCGGCTGCAGGATGTGAGTCAGCTCCTCTTCCTCCTCCTCCTCGCCGATGCCAGGCACGCTATGAGGCTCGTCTAGCTCCGTTTCGCCCGAACTGGTCGGCAGACCGGTGGGAGGAGCCATGCTCGTGCCGCTGGTTGGCTCGCTGTCTGGTTGACTGTTGAATAGACACATAACTTTATTTATTGAACTCAATTATTTCCATTATTGTTCTGAGAAAATGGTGAACAAT
>NW_017836847.1:0-705 GCF_001891065.2 Hippocampus comes
ACCCCCCTCCCCCAAAAAAAAATCATAATCACCCTCACATTATTTGGACGTTTGTGTTCGCATGAGTTTATTTTGAAAGGAGGACTGAATAGACATCTGAAATGTCACAATCCTGTGAATGTTGGGAGATTTGCCAAATGCACACATAGGAAAGCTTTTGGATGAAAATCAACATCTTTTGAAGCGATCGGCTTTAAAATCCTTGTCGTAACAGCAAATGACTGGTGTTTTCTAGAAAAACAAAGGCATGGTACCCGTGGGCAGTCAGTCCACTGAGGACGTGGACCAGAACTACGTTCCCATGAGCGCCAATTCCCCGTCCCACCACCACTCGGGCAGCCTGTCGGAGCCCGTTCACGAGACCAACTACGTGCCCATGACGCCGAGCACCATGGAGTTCTCCTCGCTGGGCAAGCAAGTGCCGCCACCCGCCCACATGGGCTTCCGTTCCAGTCCAAAGACGCCGCCGCGGAGGCCCATGCCCAGCGACTGCCAGCCCCCGCCCGTGGACCGAAACCTCAAACCGGATCGCAAAGGTGGGCCCATGCCATACAGCCCATCTTGCCGCTACGGTGGTACCTCCAAGGTCCGACGCATCCCCATATTCGATTTGGTTCACTGTATGGGAAGTGTTTTATGTAACCGTTTCACTTCATCATACAAGTAGAAGTCACTATTAATAGATTAGAAAAGATACTTGCATCA
>NW_017836848.1:0-705 GCF_001891065.2 Hippocampus comes
ACAGAAAAACAAAGCAAAATCATTTCCATCCATCAAAGCAAACATCAAAGTTTATTTGGTCAAGAAAATTACGAAGCCACAAAACAAGGGACATATGGGAAAACAATATTCAATCATTCAATTGTAAAAATGTGTACTTTACAATCTCCCTGAGAAAAAAATTAACCCCGGTGTTCTGGACATTCCTGCATTTAAAAAAAGGTAAAAAAATGTCAGTAGCTTCTGAGAGGAGGTTTGCAACTCATCAAATAAGCATTCACATGGATATTTTCACTTTGGACCAAAAGGTTTTCTATTTCACGAGCAAAAACAAAACATCTCAGTTGTTGACTTCAAAACAAATAAGCAATTAAAAAATAGCTCATTTAGCTACTGATCGAGCATTTAGTGGTTGCCAAACTGTTTCGCTCCTCACACAAAAAAATCCCCTCACGTTGCCCAACCAGTTGTATTCATCAGCAAAATGGCTGAATGAGGAGGAAGGAAAGGCAGCAACAGTAATGAAAAACACAAGTGTACCGACAATGTAGGAGCAATAAATTCAAATACCCAATGAAAAAGTACCATAAATGAAATAGTCAAGAAGTAGTGGATCCAATCAATGGGCTCTAACACCCTGTTATGGAAAAGCCACTTCAATCACACAACTTGGGGCACATATTTCAAATGGTTTCTGTAGTTGCTTTTCCTACTTTTTTTTTTTTT
>NW_017836849.1:0-705 GCF_001891065.2 Hippocampus comes
ATTGATGTCTGCTTTATGAATAATATGTATTTCGCTGTCATCGCTCGCTACGTAAAATGTGTCAGCACTGGCTGTGTCGTTTACGCTCATCCCCCCCCGTTGTTGTCAATTTAGCATCTATCAGCAGGCGCGCAGATGAAACGGGCAAAAAGAGGACAGTGATGCGCCTCCCGTTAAAATTTCAATTTTCCACCTCAGAGGAGGCTTGCTCCGCATGAAAGAGGATGAAAATGCATTTCTTGCAGGTTGAGGCGAAACGCCTTGCAGGTTTTAAGTAAATGGTGCAAATGAGGCGGCGAATGGATGAAACGCAGCAGGGGCGGACATTTTGTATTTAAGGGTCGCTTGCTTGTGTTCTCGTCGAAGCAATCCAGAACAACCTCGGCACCTTCGTTTGCATCAGCCGTCATCCGGCACAATTACGACATGCCGTTGGAGAGCTAGCTATGCCTTTTACCCCGAGAAAATAGCGCTTCCCTTCGGGATCGTCTGCTGGCATAGCTGCTTTTAGAGCGCCTCGTTGTCGGGCGCGACTGTGCGCTCATAGTGGAGAAAGGTGTGGATGCTTTGGAGCGCCTCATTGTCACAGTGTGGAAAAGTCACACCATGACTCGGTGGAATATATTCCAGTCACGGTGGCGAGACATATTCATTTTCACTTTACAGGGACTTTTAACGCTAAACCTTCCCTTCTTCCAACCCTAA
>NW_017836850.1:0-705 GCF_001891065.2 Hippocampus comes
ACGTAAACCCACCTCAGGCTCAGGGGAAAGTGAGTGGGTGAGGAGGATGATCCTTTGTCCAAGTCCCCTCTGAAGCAGCGACAGTATAAACGGGAGCACCGTGTGCACATAATTTCCACTATGGTCCATCAGCTCACTGAGCAAGTTCAGCTTCTTACAGCTGGACTGCAGCTTGACGAGTTCACACAATCTAGGGAGGACATCCAGACTCAACATGGGAAGTTCAAACTGAGAAAATCAACTGGTATTTGACAAGCCATACTGGAAGATGTGGTCACTGGTCCTTATCATAGGTTTAGGAGTCATGAGAAGGCTGTGGAAACCATCCACCATGGGGTCGTCCCAGAACTGCATGGACACCGAGGCCTCATGCTGCAGCTGAGAGATTTGTTTCAAGCGGTTAAAATTTAGACCCGTTGGGCAAAGATCGCTTTTAGGGTGCAGACTTTACCTGCTGGTAGGTGCAGGCCGTCATGTCCGCACACATGTTGAGGTGTCCAGACGGATCAATGAACACAACCTGGAATGCATCGTGAAAGTCTGCCAGTGACGGCTATGGGACGAAGAAGAAGAAAAGGACATGATGTAAGAGTGTGAGGGCTGAATGCACAAATGTGTGTGTTGATCACTCACTGCCGTCGAGTCGGGATCTTTAGCCAGGCTGATTCCATTCATTGTCAGGTCTGTCGTTGCTGGGAGTTGGAG
>NW_017836851.1:0-705 GCF_001891065.2 Hippocampus comes
ATGCTAAATACGGTCATCGAACTAAGAATGTTTCACTCCAGCCCTAACGCGGTTTGCATTGCAGTTGTTTGCCCATAATACTTGTCCAGTCTTTTCATTTCGCCGCCTCCGAATGGATCAACGGGTTGAACGGCAGCCGTTTCTCTCTTTCACTTCCTTTCGGACCACCTCTTAGCTATTGTACAAATGAGAGAAGCGCAAGAACACATTCATCCAATAGCCCCCTGTGCCCTTTCACATCTTCCTGGTTCTATCGCTCAATGCTCGGGCACTCAGAGGACTGTAAAAAGTCCATTAAGGCCTATCTTAATGAAAGAGGGACAGAACACAATGGCGCCCCACGAGAGGCGGATGACGATCAGAACGGTAGATGAGGAGTTCGGCTCAACCCCCGGTGGACAAGCCGTAACTTTGCGCTTACTTGAGGACACGTTAATGAATGCGAAACGCGTAGTTTCGGGAGCGATCAAGTCCTCAATCTCCTATTAACTCCGTTCCCGCTGGAATTTCATGAATACGGTCTGCCTTGGAATATCCAGCACCCATATGTCTTTGCCATGTCGTCATCTATGGACTATAAAAGCTATTGTTCGCTCTCGAGCGCGGAATGAGGAAAGAAAGTTGGAGCTCCTTGAAGAAGGAACCTCGGAAGTAATCGCATAGTTTTCCCTGACCTCTGTTCAAGATGGAGGTTGTTTTCACTGA
>NW_017836852.1:0-705 GCF_001891065.2 Hippocampus comes
TTTTTTTTTTTTTTTTTACTAAAAACAGACAATTACAGAGTTAAATGGTAAAAACATCCTGCTGGAGACGATGCTCGAAGACGCCAATAGACAAGTGAAATTTTATGAGAGCAAGGAGAAAGGAGTCACTGAAGGTGAGTTCCTGTTTCATTTTAATCCATTTGAAACGGTTGTGTTCATACAGCATTACACGAGAGGTATCCTAAAGATAGTCTTGACCTCGAATTGTACAGCATCACACTGTAACCGAGGGTTGTGATAATCAGCATCCTCATCCGTCAAAATGTCTCCTTTTATTCAATAAATTGCTGGGCAATCGGATCACATTCTTTCAGAAAGAGATGCCCTACTTGCCACAGTGAACAAGCTGCAGGAGGCTTTTCAGGAGCAGTGCAACCTCAGAGGTAACACTAGTACTTGTGTTAAATTAGGACAGTAGTGTTACATATTTGTAACTAGTCCAAGATGATGTCACTTCATTTCTGTAGGAAGTATCCCCAATTACTTTTCTTTTTTTGCTGCTTACTGTTCGTGTCCTGTCTATGACACAACAAAACTCAGGTTACAGTATGGCCCATACAAGAATAATGACGCAAATCTTTATTTTCTCATGACTAGTCGAGAATGAGACGCTGAAGAGCAACATGACAATCTTGCAGCAACAGAGTATCAGAGCAGCAGAGGTAACGTTTGAATTGAGTGAAA
>NW_017836853.1:0-705 GCF_001891065.2 Hippocampus comes
CCCCGACTGTTGGCGGTTCGGTTATAGTTGGGCTTTGTGCAAAAATGCAAGTTGTAGATGAAACTTTATCAAGCAATAAACTGCTCGCCCACAGCCACAACATGATACAAAACAATGAGAGCGGAAAGCCTTCAAAAGTCCAGACCGATATGAGGTCGAATCACAAAACCAGAGGTTACGCTTCGATGATTTGAGTTGCCCCTTTGGGCTTCCTGAACATCACCGCCGCATCATTGACTCGTCTTATTACACAAACACGAGTTCAGGAACCACGACAATGGAGCCTTCAAAACAAACTTTAGGCGTGGTCTCGTCAAGCTCGATTCTCTTCTTGAGATAGTCCCAATGAGTCCATCTTACTCCATTGGCCTTGTCCTGCAGCGCTGTATCTTTTCCAGCCGGGTCACGGTGCTCTTATAGGAGAAAGTAATTGAGTATAGACTTTCATTCCCCAAGCGCGGTCCTCGCTGGAAATGCAACCGTGTGCCTCAAAGGGAGGTCAGGTGAGACATTTTGGATCAATGCGCACTAAGGATTCAGCACAGAATTTCACCAATTTCTCCACTGGTCGCGTCACATTGACAGTGCGAATTACAGACCGTACAATCTTCCAGTTTGGGCAAGCAAGGTGTAAATCTAAGGAGGTGGGCTCGACTGCCACACTCCGTGAAATTCCGAGCTTTTGTAGTGTGCCCAAGTGGTGAC
>NW_017836854.1:0-705 GCF_001891065.2 Hippocampus comes
TGTGTGTGTGTGTGTGCGCGTGTGTGCGTGCGTGCATGCATGTGCTCGGGTGTGTGTACATTCCATAATTGATGATCTCACTGGCAACTTGCGTGATGCCTTTCATTAGCTGCCCTTCAGTGAGGCTCAAATCATTGTCATTTGAACAATACAAGTCATTTTAAAACACTATGTTTCCAGACGGGTCAAAATGACCCTTTTTAAAGTTGTAAAATCAGACAAAAAATTATTCTGCTGGATTCAGAATGAGAACATAATTTGCATTGGGATTATTTACAATTTACAATGGTATCTGCTGATTAAACAGCGGGTCACATTGACCCGTGAACATTGCTTATGTATGGTATGGACATGAGGTAAGCATTGACTTCCGGTTAAATGATAATGAGACAATTTAAAACTATTCTTTCTTTCAAATGTGTTTTTTGGAATCTATTTTGAGAATGAAACATGAGGTGGGTCAACGTGAACATTTCTGATGGAGGCTACGAAACAGACACAACAGGAGGGTAAAACCTGACGTTAATTGCTAATTAAAGTCCTTGACGGATAGAAATTTTTAATTAGCATCTTTTTCAATTATATTTGCGGATGATTCAACACAGAGCGGGTCATATTGGCCCGTGCCGAAGAAATGAACATACCACGAGAATTAAACCTGACATCAAAGGCAATGGGAAATCCGTGAAGTGCTTGATGATTGAA
>NW_017836855.1:0-682 GCF_001891065.2 Hippocampus comes
TTTCCCCAGGCCTCAAAGCGACGCGGCTTGCGGCCGTCACTCCGCTCGAAGCATAAATCCAACTCGGGACACTTCATTTAGCCTCAATATTAATCAAGAGCGCCATTCCAGCACAAGCGACAGCACTTTAAACGATCAATTAATTGATTATTATGCCCGAGTTGTACTTGTTACACTTCATTACCGTACCATATACACAGTATGTCTGAATTAAGCGAAATGTAACCCTGACAGTATGCAATGGAATGTCTATTTCTTATCATGACCCCTAAGAGCCTTCCCATTTTTTCAATGCCAATAAGAAACGCTCAGATGTCCTTCCCCGTGAACCACTCTGGAGGTTGCCGACCGAAAGCGGGCAGACCCCTTATTGTGGAGCAAATGGCCCACAGAGATGTAAACATTAGATGGAAGAATGGCCGACTGATCGAGCTAAGAGATTGCAAAGGGAAGGTCAATGGTTTGTCCGGCAGCCTATCAGGGCGCGTGTGTATGTGTGTGTTTGATCGGGGGCCAAGTGTGAGCCGGGTGAAGCCGTGGGGGCTTCAATCGTAGAAAATTGAAACACCCAGTTTTCTAAAAGAACTCAAATGTGATTGTCACAAAGGATAAGCTTGATCTTTTCACTGCTGCGTAGCTTCTATTAGGTATGCATACACACACACACACACACACACACACA
>NW_017836856.1:0-705 GCF_001891065.2 Hippocampus comes
GTCTTTCGGAGCACACGTGGTCCCGGTTTTTGTTTTTTGTTTTGCGGTTTGGGCCCAGATAGGCCGAATCTCCGTGGCGACCCGTGACCCCCGGCTCCTCGGAACGACATGATTCCGCCGGTCCGGAGGTTCAAAGGTCACCCGCAGGGAGCAGCAAATTAACCCAATGTGTCAAAGGCGCCATGACACCATGTTCACATTCGGAGGCCCGAATGAATTCACACTTGAGGGCTTTTGCTTACTGAGAACATCCCGCAAAAAACTTTCCGATTTCTGTTCATCCCCCTCCTCTCAGGTTCTGGGGGGGTGGGAAATGCAGCCGCCGTTGCCTGTTTCACTGAGCCCCAAGAAATTGAAATGCAAAAGTCTGAAGAAGCCGTGCCCGGAAAGATGCAGTGAGTCGGCCATTTTGCTTTGAGGCCGTCATATGGGGCTCATCTTGGCCGTTTATTCTCAAAAGCCAACTTGTCAGTGGATTTTTTTGGGGTGGGGGGAACCTCAACCCCGATGCCCGTTTCACTTAAGCCACGTGAAATTGAAAAGCAAAGTCTGTCAAGGGCGGGCCCACAAAAAAGTCTCAAGAAGCCACGCTTGAAAAGACGCAGCAAGTTGTCCGTTTTGCTTGCTTCTTTTCTTTGGCATTTGACTCAGCGTGACTCAGATTTTGCTGTTCGGTGCTTTGTACCGTCTTTGTTACCGATTTGT
>NW_017836857.1:0-705 GCF_001891065.2 Hippocampus comes
TTGTTCCTATTTTACATGCAGGCCGCCTCCAAGTACATGAACTGTTTTCTCTCACCTCTGCTGACTGTGGTGGCCAAGAATGTCGCTTTTTTTGCCGGCTCCCTCCTGGCTGTGCTGATCGCGTTGACCATCTACGACGAGGACGTGCTCGCAGTGGAGCACGTTCTGTCGTCGATCACGCTGCTGGGAGTGTGCATCACAGTGTGCAGGTCGGGACTGTGTTCCATTTGGCGGCAAAGTTATCTTCAATTTAATCTCATTGTAAAAATTGGAATTGCCGGTATATGGGATTCCGTTTCGTCCGCAGGTCCTTTATCCCTGATAAGCACATGGTGTTTTGTCCCAAGCAGCTCTTGCGAGTCATCCTGGCTCATATTCATTACATGCCTGACCACTGGCAGGGCAATGCACACAGATATGAGACAAGGGACCAGTTCTCACAGGTCTTCCAGTACAAAGCCGTAAGTATGAAAGACAAATCCGGATGAAATCGCAACATTTATACCCGGGGTGGGCAAACTTTTTCCTTTAAAAACATAATAAAGACAAGTTAACTAAGGGCAAAACTGTCTGAATTATTGCACAAAAGGATTGATAACAGAAATGCTTTGTGGACAAGATTAAAGAACGAGTCGGTCATACAGGTCATACCTTGCCCACCCCTAATTTACATGGCCATTTTATCTTTGCATGTTTTTTTTTTTT
>NW_017836858.1:0-705 GCF_001891065.2 Hippocampus comes
TTTTAGGAAAAAAAAATCTCATTAAGTGTGACACTGAAAATTAGTTGAATGGGACCAAAGTGGGAGTGAATGAACTCCCAAAGGGGCTGTGAGGAGGTTTCGGCATTGTTTGCAATTAGTTATTGAGTATTGAAACAGCTCAGGGGAAGCTTAGAGCAGCTGATCGGAATATCGGTGACCATGAGAAGAAGAATATAGTTTGTGTGTCTACACAGATGGTAACATTGTCAAGAAACATTACTTTCAAATGCAAGTAACTTGTAATATATAATAGATTACTTTTCGGAAGTAACTTGCCCAACACTAAAAATGAGACAATTACAGCATAGGAGAATGTGTAAAATGTTCATGGATGCTGATATTGGTGAATGGTGAAAAGTCAATGACTTTTTATTCACCTAAATCAGAAACATGGTTGCAATGGCGAGGGAAATAGAAAAAAATAAAACATGTTTCACCCCCAAGATGTTCACTGAAAAAAATAAAATAAATAAAACACTCGATGAACCCCAAAGAATGAAGTCACCCGTGGCAGTAAATATTCACGCTTTGATGAAACAAAAAAAGGATTTATTTTGGTGTGCAAGCTAATTTATTTATTAAGACAAAGTAAACCTTAAAAAAATAAATACATTGGATTTATTACATTTGGTCATATAAAAATATACATTTCAATTCAAACCAAAAAGTGCTCTCTGTAAACCA
>NW_017836859.1:0-705 GCF_001891065.2 Hippocampus comes
AAAAAAAACAAAAGGAGAAAGCTTAAAAAGGCATGGAAATTATTTTTAAAAATAAAATTGAAAAATGGCAACTGTTGAACAATCTCGTCCACTTCTATGTGAGTGATGGTCAGCTAAAGCCTTGGGCCAACTCAAATCGGGTGACTTCTCAAAGGGAATTTAGAGTACTGTTGCACTTCATGGGTTACAGTTGCTCCTCCGCATCGACACACCCACACTATTTCTACAAACAAACAACACTCACACACACAAGCTACGCACGTGAAGGTGGGCAGAGAGGGATGGGGGAGAGGGGGGTGGAGGAGTGAATGGGAGGCGTGGGGCGGGTGGGTGATGGAAGAGTCGAGGTTGTGCTCAAGTCAGTCAGCTCCAGAACATGTCGGCCATGTTAGTGTCGGTGCTGTAGATCCAGAGGACCAGGGGGAGGGAGAGGGCCACGAAGGGCCAGGAGATGCCCTCCATGCATGCAGCCAGGCAGCAGCCGTCCGAGCTGGCGGCCTTTTCCAGCTCTTTACCCGGCTCCAGGTAGTTCCTGGCCGCAAATTTCAGAACCTCGTCCAGTAAAATGACCGGCAGTGAGATCTTGAGCACCACCAGCCACTGGGTCAGATTCAGAGGGGTGATCTGGAAGATTATCTGGCAGGACAATAGGAAAAAATTGTGAGTGCTGCGTCTAAGTCCACGTGACCATTTGTGCCCCATTAA
>NW_017836860.1:0-706 GCF_001891065.2 Hippocampus comes
GTTATAGCCTCCCTGCCGATAAGAGAACAATCTCTAGCCTCCATCTTCTCCCGGCTCGATTGCCAATCCACGGGGCGCTCTAAGCACTGTTCAAATCAAATAGCAACGGGGGGAAGCAGGATGTCACCTGAGTGTTTCCACGTGCGCTCTTTGGGCTGCGTTTTACTGGATAAGATGCAAAGGTCAAGTCATTGGCACTGATTTGAACGCAAGTGAAGTAACTAAACGGAGCTGAAGACGACAATCGTTGATCATGGACTCCGTTGACCCAGGAGAGTTAGTTCAACAACTATGAAGGCAGACTCGAGACTTTAGCCTATCCCGCAAAACGGTTCAGTGATCTCAAGGATGATGTGTACGAGAAGAGTTGGCATTGTGTTGCTTTGACTTCGGTGCTTCGGCTCGTTGTGTTTTTGTTCCGCCAAAACAGAAAGCGGTCCCGGCCGTGGCAACGAAGAGAAACGTCTTGAAGACTGCAATGTCGACGCCTAAGCGGCCCGGAACGGTCCATCTGTCCATTTTCAGTCGATATTAAGAAAGTAAGGGATTGAAAAGGGGACGGAAAAATATTGGCTGGCTGGGATTCAAAATTGAATGCATGGGGATTCATTAAAATGCTGATGCTAAGCATCAGCGGCGGCTTCAGTAATGGGCTGCGAAGCCATTTGTGCTCAGCGGCAATGCAAGAGACATGGATTCGAGCCAG
>NW_017836862.1:0-705 GCF_001891065.2 Hippocampus comes
GATGGAAAAAGGAGAAAGAACAAACAAGAATCGAATTTTGATTGTTGGTTTCTCAGGTTGCCTTCATCATATATTGGATGCAAAAATGTAACCAATAAAGCAGCCAGAGCTGTGGTGAAGGATGTGCATGAAATGGCAGAGCTAAACTTTTATCCTTTGGGGTGGGGTAGTTTGGAGGGGCTATGGGGAGGGAGGGTGGCATTGGCAACACTGGTTACTAATATATAGACAAACCATTGTTCAATACCTACAATGTAAATGATAATAATAATAACAATAATAAGAAGAAGAAATTAAATACAGATAAATACATTAAGATGTCATTTACGTTGCTTCTGTTTAGAACCCATTGATATGTCTTCTAACTTCCATCTTTTAATATTCTACGCACCCGATGAAAACTTTTCAGCTCGTTGACCTGCTGTGAGAAGATATCGACCAGGGATGAGCACATTTTCACCACTATGCTAGCCGGGCTAAGGAAGAAGAGAACAGAAGAAAGACAACACTCACTTTGTGTACCGCCGTTTCTTTAGATTGGCTGCAGAAACTGGAAGCGACTTCACGGCACGTGAGAGGAACGCATGAAGATAATGGATCCTATGAATGGATGAGTACATGGAAATTTCTCATATCACATCCTTTTCCTTTTTTACAAATAGCAAGCATGTTTCATACACAAGGCAACTCAATGTGCTTCACGCA
>NW_017836863.1:0-706 GCF_001891065.2 Hippocampus comes
CTTCAGAAAACAGGTGAGGTGCATCGAACATATTATTGTTAGGAAAATTTTGGGGTTCACTTCTCCTTTAAAAAAGACTTCACCAAAAGATCGCAGAATGATCAGTTCACAAAAACAACAACAAAAAAAAGAGCTGTGCCATTTGCTAACAGCCATTCAAAATCATTGAACATTTATGTTTTGTTTAAGTGGACATATTTTATATTTTGTCAACGTACTGTATGCACACATTAAAATGTCTACATAACCTTGGAAAAAATCATGTTTTATCTGTGTCATTTTCTATAGATGTACTGTATACACCAATTTTGTTCTAGTAATTTATTTAATAATTCTATGCCTTCCTGTGTCCTAACTTTTCTGCACAGAAGTATCGTTCCCATTTTTTTTTAATGTGTAATTATCATTTAACTTTACCTGCAAGCTGAATTCTTGAGGTATTTGTGAGTTCACAAAACCAAGATAATCCTGTGGAGAACTCCTTTGAGTGATTCACATTTTCATTCTGGCTCTTGCCAGGCTAATTAACATTATAAACTGTGAAAACTGCAAAACGGTCACTGGTCATCAATAATCCCCTTCATTGCTATCCGTTTAATTTGAAAATCTATTTTCAATTAACGTCGCACGATGGGTCGTGATTCTAGTGGGTAATTTGGGCACGTAGGTCAATACCGAAAAGAGTACCGGTATTAATAAATGAATC
>NW_017836864.1:0-706 GCF_001891065.2 Hippocampus comes
AAAAAAAAACAACAAAAAAACAAAAACACAAAAAAAACTAATACTTTGAGTGACATCACGACCAATCAGTTTACAGTGACTGACATGTAGACGGCATGTAGAAAAAGAAGCTGCCAATAATGATGAAGTCAGACCCCGAAGCAAAGCGGGACTTAATCAGAAACACGAGTCACAGTGGATGGAAGAATGAAGAGGATATTAGAAAAATTCAACGGAGGAAAAAGTCGCCTCTGGCAACCTTTTTCAATTTCAGGAACAATTTTGTACCTCGGGATGAAAAAGAAGAACGGAGCAGGGGCAGCGGGAGGGGGAGGAGAGGAAGGGGAAGGGGCAGGGGGAAGAGAGGGGGGGGGTCAGATCTCGGACTAGTTTTGAAGTGCAGAGGAGGTAATGAGAACCAACTGGCGGCCGTCGCTATCCATCCATCGGGCGACGGGGAGAGCTCTGACGCGCGGAAGAAGTGCAGGCCTCTCGCTGACTGCATCCAGACGCGAGAATATTTAAAGGCGGGAGCATGATGATGATGATGAGGATAATGATGAAAATGGGACCCGATGCTTATTAGTTTACGTTTGATCAAACCCACTTCCTGAAAAGTGTCACTATGGATTAAGATTAGTAGTCCTGACTTTTGGCCCGTCTGCGAATCCGTGTTGGGTCCCATGCATGGGTACGTTTTTGATGGCCAAAATATTCATGTTGCATC
>NW_017836865.1:0-706 GCF_001891065.2 Hippocampus comes
GTCCAAATGACCATAAATGGGCGTACGCTACGCTGGTCGAATAAATGTCGAACTGATCATCTTACAACAGGGAGTAAAGTATGCTTGGCTGTTTTATTTGTTGGACTGCAGACATTTAGTGTTTTTCTTTTTTGTCAAAATTGACTTGTGATATGATTTCCTATGGGGAGGAAGGAGTGCATTTGGATGCACTTTAGTGGTGTCACTGTACATTCCTACTGCCTTTTGATTATCATAACGCTGAGGGTTAGTGTCACGAGCGAGCCAGATGCCGGCCTTCGACGTAAGGACAAATCTATTTGTTGGGGTCGAGATTCTTAATCACAGCTCACTGCTATCCGACATGCCTGCCTGCTTGCCATCATCACAAGCACCCCGTTTATCTAAAAAAAATGACATGTTGAGAAGGGGCCAATTTCAGGGAAGTGTGGGTGGGGGGGTCTGCTCCAGTGAGTAATGAGTCAAGTGAGAATTCAATCAAAACCAAACAAAACTTTGGGGGGAGGAGGGGGACTGGCAAACAGACACGGGCATTTTTTACATGAGCATGGATGTAGAGGGGGCCCTCTGGGAGCGGTGCTGGAGCCACTTGGCACACAAAAAGCCGCTTTGATTGCTTGTTCTTCAGGCAGCTCATTTAAAGGTCCTAAATAAGAAAATACTTTCACTCACTCTCTTTCTCTCACACACACACACACACACACAC
>NW_017836866.1:0-706 GCF_001891065.2 Hippocampus comes
AAACATTTCAATACATACCAAGACAAAACAAAGAAAATCAGTGACAGGAAAAGATAAGAGGAAAAAACAAAATGATACCCACCCCCTAAAAAAAATACAATTTCTCTCAATTCAGCTGTATTTCTGGAGCATTTTTAAAACAACAAAGTGCTGTACATGGAGCAAAAATAAATTGCACAACAGCAAACGACAAAAATCTGAATAATATAATGAAGACGATAAAAAGCACAAAAATAGTCAAACGAGACTCAAGTCTCATGCTGAGTCAAGAGCCAAAGAATAAAAATGACTTTTACGACAATATACCAACATGCACAAACAAGCAAGACATATCCACAGAATAAAATTGATGAATATCAGAAATTGGATTACCGTGAATGACTTGAAGTCAGGGTCATATCGTGCGGTCCTAAATTCATCTTTCACATCTCATTTCATCAGAACAATTTATGAGTATGTAGGAAACCCGCAAAACTAAATGTGGTGCAACAGTTCCTGCCTTTCAAACACACAATGCCCCCCCCCCCACACACACACCAAAAAAGGACCAATTTCCGAGAGGAAAAATACTCAAAAGGTCAAATCGTAACCTGGAGGAGCATCATCGTGCGAGACATCAGCTCAGTGAGTATTAAGCATTGTGCCCAGATCTTCACCACTTGGTTTGTCTTTTTTTGTCATCATACATGAGCTCACACTGCATGTC
>NW_017836867.1:0-706 GCF_001891065.2 Hippocampus comes
CCAATTAAGTGAAATTTGATAAGTTCCCGCGGCACACCTTTTAGAGCTCTCATGACACACTAATGTGCCCTGGAACACTGTTTGGGAATCACTGTGTTAGGCACCTCAGTTTTAATGTTTCTCTCTGAGACCTTTTTTAAATCAGACTTGAGAGGTCAAGTAAAGCTGCAATATTCCGATTTTAAAGTTATAATACCATTTCCCACCACAAAATAAGTTTGCAGAGAGGCTCCAGTCTGCCGTTTATGAAATTAGCGGTCGTTGGTCCTTTAGGCTATTGCCAAGTAGAACATGTCTTGGCAGCCAATACAGCAGGGCATGTTAACAAGCACCTACTTGGTTGTATTGTACAATCGTTGAGATGGAATTTGAGGATCATTCTGCAGTTTTCTATGACATACATCTTACATCTGTAACTCAGTGTTGCCTTTTAGTAAATTGCAGTTATGTTACCAGTTCTTCATTAGTAGTTTTAAAAGAATCCATAGCCTCACGTTTATATCCAGTTAAGATCTAAAACTAATGTAAACCATTTTTAAATCACCTTGTTTATCTAACTACTAAGATGAAACTGGTTCGCTTATGCTTATGCCGTGCATCATATGCTGCAGACCGTAACTGGCTTGCAGCCTAAGAGGAATGAAAAATGATTCGGGAAAACCTTGTGCTGCAGGTTTTCTATGTTTACTTTCTGTTTAATGGCCAC
>NW_017836868.1:0-706 GCF_001891065.2 Hippocampus comes
CTTACTTGTGTTTGTCATTTGTCTATGGCCTACAGGTTTTGTACACACAAATATTAACAACTGAACACCACTGAAAACCAAGGACCCCCCCCCTTAGTTGTATTCTGAAATACAAATTACAAAGTCATCGGAAAAATGTCTTTACTACGGTATATGTTCTATGCCCCCCACTCGTCTAAACACGGGGTCCCGATAAATATTTCATGTGTGGAATACGAATTAAGACGAAGGGTCTACCTGTTTTTATACATCTCAGTGCGTGGCCATCTTGCCCAGTCCCGACACTTGCTGTCAACTGAAAATGACATCACAGTGCGCAAGAACTATACACAAAAAAGTGGTGAACCATGACGGCCGTTACCCAACAACCTTGGGCACTCTGTTGTCATTTTCAGTGGACGGCAGGTGGCCGTACAGACGCGATGGGAACAAAATTTAGAATATACATCGACGGTGGCCGTCACTTGCCGAAAAAGAATCGACTGCGATGGGGTGTTGGGGACCCCTCATGTGTTGAAAAGTTGTCAATGGGTCAAAACATCGTCGGCAACGGGTGCGGCTGTCACGTGCCGAAAAATAATAACATTGGACTGGCCGGGAAATACACCAGCCGTATTTTCCCCAAATTCCCGACGGGCACCCTCTCCGAGTACAAGGTAAAGTGGCTGGCCTCTGAAATGAATAAAAAGGAGTGGATTTTTTTTTT
>NW_017836869.1:0-706 GCF_001891065.2 Hippocampus comes
GGGGGGATATAGACTTGCACTTGCCCCTCCCGATTCGAGACTTCTTGGAAAGCAGTCTAACTTCAGAGCAGTTTCAGAGAATGCTCGCCACAGTGAGAGAACTGCACAGAAAATGTTGAAAACAAAATTCTGAACGTGGGGAGGGGAAAAAAAATTGCAATAAACAACATCCCAAAATAAGCTGGAAAAAAAGAGTAGCCTTGCGTGTTTGTTTTGCCTTTCACGTTTTTACAAAATGTACTTCATGTTACTTTGTGTTGTTTCTCTTTGTTTGAGACCTCTGCAGCATGCTTTGTTTGCCGCTGATGTTCACAAATGCGTGACCTCAAATGGTGAATTTTAACTGATAAGTCAAAGGTCAGTATATGTAGCACGAATCACAGACAGTCAAAATGTGATTTTTGGAGATCATGACCAAACCAAAGAGAAAAACAACAACACACGCTAACTATCAAATCAACACCTGCGTGCCACTAGCGCCATTTAAAGCAGGCATCATTTTGCCACTTTGGCAGGCGAGCGAGACGGTTTATTTTGGACTACACCACTATAGTTTCACCCCGAGGCAGAACAAGTCGACCAACTCCTTATGTGAGCAGAAATCCAAATGCCATACAGACATACAAGAGCTGATATTACACAACAATTTGTGCCTAAATGTACGTTGAACTCGGTGAAGGAACAATACCCGTGATTAGATTTCTAA
>NW_017836870.1:0-707 GCF_001891065.2 Hippocampus comes
AAAAAAAAAAGTGGCTTTCATGGGTTAAAAATCATACTCAGGAATCTAATCGTACCTGTTAAGAAACTTTAACAACTACAAAGCTAATATCCAAACGGTATTCAACAGAGAGCCATAAAACCACGTTTAAAAAAACACCCACTTCTTTGTCTCACAGGTTTTTTGCATTCTTTCTTTCTTCTCTGCTTACGCACACATGTAGGTGTCATCATTGATTACGTGACGAAAAGAGGGACACCTCGCTTCCTAACATGCTCAAAGACTTCAAAAAACAATGCGTGAATAATTCATCTTCGATCTCGCTCAAGAAAGATACACATTGAGAATCCCCACAGATCATCAACAGGTTTGGAGCAGCGTCTTGCACGCTCTACAAAGCATCTCCGTTTGACACAGTCAGCAATCTGCAAGGTGGGGTCTGTGTCTTTAATTTTTGGAGTAATCTATCATCCATTCCTCACTACCATTCATTATGTGGAAAAAGTGACGTTTCAGCAGAGCTCTGGGGCAATTTTACATCCGCTTGAATATTTTGCCTGCGTTCTTGTTGAGCGAGGCATTTTTAGTTTGTGCCAAATATTTGGACAATGACAGAGTTGGCAATGGTGCCATGATGAACTACCACAATATGTAAAGACGCGATTGAAACGTAGCCATTTTAGCTTTATTAAGCCATTTCGCAAAATTTGTGAAAGTGATTCGACATC
>NW_017836871.1:0-707 GCF_001891065.2 Hippocampus comes
AAAAAAAAAGACCACCTGTGTTTCTTTGTTTTCTTGGTGCTTTTAAATGCCTAGTGCAACTAAAGGTAAATTTGTTTGGACCACTCTATTGATGACAACAAAAGCAGATATGAATCCAATTTAAGATCAAAACAGTTTCCAAAAGGCTTTCTTGATAATAACCAAAACCACTTCAGTTCTTACATCAATGTAAAGCCAAAAACGGTGCTATTAGGCATTGCATGTTTCCTTTTGTGTCAGTTTGTCACTTGATGCACTCTTAGTGGCACCATACATGAAACTCAGCACGAAATTGAAGAAAACAAGGTGGTCTCTTAATTTTTTTTTCATGGCTGTATTTATGTAACAATCAGCACTGATAGTGAATAAAAGGTATTTTATTAAAAACGTTTTTGTCATGGTACTGGATTAATATTTCATCTGTACTGCTTTGAAGTGGCAGAGTTGTGTGTTGTTAGATTGCATTTCTTTTTTAATCCATGCATCATTTATACTGCTTATCCTGAATAGAGGCGCAGCGGACTTCAGTGACCCTGGATTGGTCACAGGCCAATTGCAGGGCACATATACAGTAGAACACCCCCCCCCCCCAAAAAAAAAAACTTCACACTCATATCTATGGATGATTTAGAGCAAGGGTGCCCAATATGACAATCGCGATTAAATCCACATTGAATGCCCACATATAACATGGATGTCCCACCTCT
>NW_017836872.1:0-707 GCF_001891065.2 Hippocampus comes
TATTATTATTATTATTATTATTAAACGGCTCACGTATGAGGGCAGTCGGAAGGTCGACTTTAGCTCTGTGCTACTTCCGCAGCAGCTAGCTAGCTAGCTAGCAACAGGTTTGACCGGTTACTTACTAGCGCGCCAAAACACGTCGCTGGGGACCCTCCTAAGTCGGCAATCATTCCCTCTGTGACGACAACGAAGCCACATTTCTGACCAGTATCGTATACACGAAAAGGGATGACGAGAAAAGACGGAGGAGCCATGCTAAATGCTACGCTAACCTGAGCATGACACGGCTAGTGCGTTTAAAACAGCGCAAATACGTGCTTAAGACGTCTGGCTCGAACCGCGTTAACGTCCAGTTTTGAAGAGCAAACTAGCAGGGCAATAAATACGTTTGTGGGCTCTGGAGAGAGAAAAGCATACACGCTAAATGAAACCAGAATTGGAAATGACTTAACTCCCGTCGAGGACAAGGACGGATGGCCCCTTGCCGCTAAAGCCAGTGGGCGGCCATCTTACGTTGCCACTGGTACTGACAACGCTTTCAAATGAAGTGATTGATTTGAATTATTATTATTAATTATGATTAGCTCGTTTATCATTTTCTTGTGAGTCAGTAAGCAGCAAAACTACGTGTAAATGTTATTTTCACAGCATAAAAGTTGAGCTACATCATACACAACAAGATGCAACAGTGTCATTTTCTTTCA
>NW_017836873.1:0-687 GCF_001891065.2 Hippocampus comes
CACACACACACACACACACACACACACCCTTCCAAATTGAAATTCCATTAACATCATTGAACAAAGAGATTCATTGTGAGGCCAGTGTGAGCTTTCAATTGTGCGACGCGCACACTTGGGCATTGAGCAGCTGCCGCAGTCCCATCACTATCAATGTTTGGGAGGGGGAAAATGAAAAAGCATGAACAAAATATGGGCTGAACAAGCGATAGAGTTCAAAAAACATCACAATGTAGTTGAAAGGCATTTTTAAATCACACACACACAAAATTAAATCTCATTTTAAATGGCAATATTTTTGTATATATTCTGTATTTGGATATCATTTTGATGGGTCAAAAACGAACCGTCGCAGCTTTTTATGCGGCACGTTATACACTCCATAAAACAAATAAAACCTTGAAAAAAATGTGCTTGGGAAAAAAAACAACTTATATTGAGCTCAAACATGCTCATAATCTGAAATAATAAACATTGGTATGATTCGAGCATCGTGTTTTTGAATATGGGCCTCGGCTGACTTTAAAAGTTGACTGGGAAAAAAATGTTTCCCTCGTTGCTGTCCTAAAAAGACCATCCAAAAAATGTTTCTGTCCCCTTCTTAAAGGAACGGCACCTTAAAAAAGAAAGTCGCATTTATTTATGTAGCACAAAATCACAAAAGTCTGAAAGGGCTAAAAAAAAAAA
>NW_017836875.1:0-707 GCF_001891065.2 Hippocampus comes
ATGTATTTGTGGAAGCAAACACGCTGGTCATCATACCCTGGTGTAGTAGCTGTAACCTAAATACTGAAAAGCCATGTTGCTGCATTTCAGATTTGTTTTGCTGTTATATGGAACACGGGTCAATCGTACCAACCTTGAGCCACTGAGTCAGATTGTACATCTCCATCGTAGTTCTTGCAGGCCCAAATGAAGCCTCCATCTGACTTCATTGCCTGGGCCACCATGTCGTCAATCAGACGGTGCTCGTACCAAATACCTTTGGCCTCAAACTGAGCACGGTATTCCCTGTCGAGTAAGGATAAGTCGGAGTGAGAGTGTGTATTTAAAAACACATTTTCCCAGAGAAAATATAAACAATGAAACCATCAGCACCATCATCGTAAATTGTATTCATTTTACATTCATTATGATCAATGCTGCGCTTATGTGGTGGCATCATCAAAAAAAAAAGCAGACGAAAAACATTTTGCTTTCTTTAGAAACTTTTCTCTTATTGGATTTATCCAAGGTTTATTTACCAGCAGCTAAATACTCAATGAATCTTGGCGTCAGGTGTCGCTTATGTGCGTCCGCGCATATATTGAGCAACAAAAAATGTTTACAAAAACACCATCGCTGTTAAATTAAGAATGGCATTTGAAAAAGAAATGAAGTAAAATAAAACAAATTTGAAATTAGACACTCATTTATTTTCCCAAGTCACATGC
>NW_017836876.1:0-707 GCF_001891065.2 Hippocampus comes
CCCCCCCAAAAAACAGTACTTGAAAAGAAAATACTCAAATTCTCTTTAAAATACACGATTGACAACATGATGTCGAAGAAAAAAATAAATCTGATATTTGTCGAAAGTGATTCATTGAAAAGGACCAGTGAAAAAAGTGGAACAAACGAACTGTTCTCGTTCAGGCGTTTGGCAGCGACGTCTGTCGGCCATTTTGATTACTGCGGTGGAGCAGCATCCTCAGCCTCGAAAAGGCCTTTTCTCTCTCTCTTTCTTTCTCTCTCACTCTCTCTCTCTTTGTCTGTCGCAATTGTGCTCGAGTCGCTCGCGGCTGGTCCGTGCTCGCCCGCGTAGTCACGAAGCAGCTCCCCAAACCATTCTCCAACCACCGCGGCCACATTCGAAAAACGACTTACTTCCCGTTAATATTGTTGTTGTTATTGTTGTTTTGTACATGAATCTCATTTGCAGCCACGCACGTGCACCACCCTAAATATTAATATAATTTTGGGAAATGCTTTGTGTTGAAACAGAATCAAATGTTTTTGTTTTTTTTAGCTGACAGACCCATTGGTTTCCATTTTGAAAAACGAATTTTCAATCGACTCGTTGCTTGTTAAATTTAAACAATTTAGTGATTTTCATTTGGAGTGAAAATGGAAACTAGTTTTTCACGAAGCATTTTTTCCTGGTAAAAGCGCAACAGAAATGCACGATGATTGTTTTGT
>NW_017836877.1:0-707 GCF_001891065.2 Hippocampus comes
AACCCAAAATCGCAGCAATTACTACTAAATAAATGAACGATAAGGGGTGTCACAACTTTGCGCGGAAATGACAAATTGAGCTCGTTTGTATTCCATTTCGACCTTCGCAATCACAAGGGGCTCCGTGATTGTCCCGGTATTGTTTTTCTCTGGCGGGACCGTATGGAGAGAAATAAGACTCATCACTCATCAGACTCATTAAGACTCGCAGTGTGAGCGCCAACGTGTCCTGGGCCACAGAGACGGACGGCATTCCCCTCATCATCCCTAACAATATTAAAACGCAAGATTTCACTGAACAGAAACCGAAAAAAAATGTGTGGTGAGACTCGTAAATACAACAAGAGTGTAAATAATAGAAATCCATCCAGCCGTGGCGATACACAATGCCGGTTGTCACTTTATTGCTGAATAAAGAATTCCAATCATAATCAACGTAGCAAAATGAGACCTTTATTGAAGATTCGTTTTCAGTTACATGAGCATGACTACTTGTAGTACTTCCATTCTTATTATCTGTATTTGTTGCAGGGTCAATCTGTCAGCATTACATTTTGGTCAGTACATACAATGTTCTAATTTCCAAGTGTAAAAATAAGTTAAGCACTACAATACGAAAAGTCAGAGTCACAAAACCGGAAAAGTCAATATTTTGGATTTCTTTTGTAGAAATAGAAAGGCAAATTCCATTGAGCATTATGATGAGT
>NW_017836878.1:0-707 GCF_001891065.2 Hippocampus comes
ATTATACGGGTACTCTATTTCTGCTTTGCAAACGCTGACAACAACTCCGGCGTACTCCCCAATTCTTACACAAAAAAGGTAATCGGGAAAAAGATCCAGCTCACCCGTGACCTTCAAAAGAACAAGCACAACAGAACTTGGAATGTTTATACCTTTCTTTTTGTGTCAAACATAGCTCTCAATCTCAGCCAGTCATACCTGACAGACTAAACACAGGGATAAAGACAAATTTTCACCACGCCCTCTAGTGTCCACACGCCAGAAAGACAAAAGTTGCCACGACTGCAGCAGTTGGGCAGACGACGCCGCTCAAACATGTCCAAGTTAGTGAGCTACTACACGCTGTGCGTATTTGTGTGCTCTCAGCTCCGGGACGCGAGCGTTTGGGCGGATGATGAGGTCAAGATCGAGGTGGTGTACCAGCCCGACACGTGCGAAAAAAAGAGCAAGAGAGGAGACTTGATGAACGTCCACTATGACGGCTTCCTCGCCAAAGATGGGTCCCAGTTCTACTGCAGGTCAGTGGGAAAGCGTCTCTTATTACATTCACTTGTAACATCAAGTAAGCTTTTTGTTTGAAATGACTTTCTTAAATGCACATTGTAACACCCTCACAACTAGTTTAAAGATGACGGTCTTTAGGATCTTTTCAATCGCTTCATCTGGAGCCAGTGCATGAACCTGCAATCTTTCAGATAGATAAAAAA
>NW_017836879.1:0-707 GCF_001891065.2 Hippocampus comes
CCCTGGTCGAGACCGAAGGGGCCAATGGACACGTTCGTCGGAATCGACACATCCTCAGGGGTGCCGTCTGTACTCGTGTTGTCGTTGGGCCGCCGGTCGCGGAACCTCCGGATGAATCCGTCGCGTCCACCCAGCAGAACGCCTCGGTCCTCAAAGTCATCAGCCTCGAAGTACGTCGCGGACACCGGACCGTTGGCGTCCGGGAGTTTCATCGGCCAGAAAGCGTCCGTGCGAATGTCGTAGATAAAGTGGTTGGGGTTCTCTCCGCTGGCCCGAGACTGGAAGATGTACAGGTACTCCCGGGGCCTGTCCCAGGCCATGATGACCCGGGTGTCCACCAGGTTGATATCGCTGAACGTGTTGTCCAGGCGGTTACGGGTGATCTTCTCCAAGCCGCCGCCCGGTGCGTAGCGGTACAGCCCGTCCGTCCCCATGAAGTACAGGCCGTTGGCCGGGTCCACCGCCCAGCTATCGGGGCCGAGGAACCCGACCTGGCGACTGATGTTCACCACGATGCCGCCGGATGCCGGGTCACCCTGGATGGCCCACACAGACTGTCGGCACCCGACCACCAGGAGGTCATCGCTGATGGGAGCAAAGGCGATGATGTCCTCACCTACGTCCCCGGACTCAGAGAGATTCCCGGCGATGGCCTGGGTCAGGTTTGCTGTCGGCGGGGCAAAGTCCCAGTTGCGGGGGTCTCCTAC
>NW_017836880.1:0-707 GCF_001891065.2 Hippocampus comes
ATGGATGGATGGATGGATGGATACCTGGTCCAGTGTGCACACAGCCTAGAAAGGAAGCAGTTTGTCGCGGTGCCGCTGACAGGAAGCTGCTTTGTCGTTTTCTGGCTTCTTTACTCCGAGCTTCAAAGTGACCACTTGTGCCCTTTGGTGTCCTGTTTATGTTGTACGCATTGGGTGGAGGAGAATCCTAAGGGCGAGAAACACCTGAGTAATTATTTTCCTGTGTATTATGTTATTTGGATTGTCACAAGTGCTAAACAAAACAGGAGCACACAAGCACGGAGCCTCTGAGGTGAATTTGTCACAGAACAGGTTAGAATAAAGTTCGCTGATTTAGCGTGAAGCGGCAACAATTGGTATTGGAGTAAGAATGAGAGACTGAAGATAAAATACACACAGGAAAAAAATATACCGGTATGGGTTTTTTTCAGGAATTCAAATTAAAATATCCACCCCAAAATATATGTTTGGTGGTTTGCAAGGTTAAAAAATTGAACTGAAAAAAAAATAGAGGCATTTAGAATCAAATAGAAAAAAATATCACTTTTTTGTTGGATTAAGAAAAATGCACATATTAAGAAAAATATTTAGATTTTTTTGCTGCATCAAAAATTTAAATTCCCAAAGGTATTTGTTTTTTGGGGGCATGAAGATAAAATAGCTAATGACATAATAATCGTGTTTGAGGTGGTTAAAAAACTTGGCTA
>NW_017836881.1:0-707 GCF_001891065.2 Hippocampus comes
GCGTGTCCTGTCCTGATGTAATGATTTTACATTGCAAGCAAGCGTAGATTTGGGAGTACACATCGCTAATTTAACATAACAGGAGGACTGAAAGTAGATAACATGCCAAAATGAAACATACGCTGCTTGAAAGATGAAAGGAGGAAAAAGCCGACGGCTTAATGTGAACAAGCATAGCATCGAGAATTAGCATATATGTAGCAAGCTAGCATAGCTTGCCATTCCATTCCAAAATGGATGCTGCTTTTCAGATATCTGATAAATCGGGAATAAGACCTCAAGGTGAGCTAGCTTAGCCATGTTGATCACAGATCGTGAGAATTCCACCTAGAATAAACATACCGTTGCTATCGTACGATGACCACAAAGAATAAGCTCCATATATCCATAATCCATTCATGGCTAGCATACAAAAATGTATCATTGATCCAAAAGAACGCCATGTGTCGACACCATCGTCATGCGCAACTTTTACCTCAGTACGAACATGCCAGTGCTAAAGATTAGCATACGACACCACAGATTACATTCATTGACGTCAGTGGTACGCTTTAACACGTTAGCCTCTTAACCATCCAGTATGTTGATTTCATAGTTTTTTTTAAAAAACGGCTTATTTAAATCTGACACATGACACCTTTTGATGGGATTTTCTTCCACCCTGTCCATTTTTTGGGAAGGGGGGTGGGGGGGTCGAGAAAAAAAAA
>NW_017836882.1:0-707 GCF_001891065.2 Hippocampus comes
AAAAAAATCTAAATTCTTATTCTATACCTGCTCCCCTCCTGCTTCTTTTCCCCAAACCGCATTCAGTGGATGGCGTAATATTTGGGCATGAGGTATTTGGCATAAGATATTTGGCACTTGTGTATTCATATTGCACCACCAGAGAAAAATATGGGAATCACCATAGTTTGGGTATTTGTTGCCCACCCCTAATCAATACAACTATGTGGCGTGTCAACATGAAGCTAACTTTTATAACACTGTGCGGGAATTCGAATCTGTGCATTCAACATCAACGTATTATTATTCACTACAATCTCAATCACTCACACTAATCACATCTGTGCTATAAATACAGTTTGGAAAATATGGAGACAGTCTTATGAACATTCAGGTAACATTTGCTCGTGAGTTGCCGTGAAATCAAGAAGCCAACTCTTTGGATATGGATCTTAGAAGAAAAAAAAAACAAACAAACATAACTATGGATGATTAAACTTTCCACCCATGAATTAAACTTGCAAATGCACCCTCATTAGTCACCGTCTAGGTGTTAATTACAGTGCATGAATGTCTCGGTTGTTATATTTATGCTCTTGTATTTTCCATCACGCTGTTTTCCAAACACAAACAGAGCTTCCCTGCAGCGAGAAGCTGCGTAAGGTAGAGCCAATTTGCTGTCATTGGTTTAGGATGGAAAATAAACATACACCTGACGGATGCTTTTT
>NW_017836883.1:0-707 GCF_001891065.2 Hippocampus comes
CTCCGCGCCGAGCTGAGGCGGCTGCAAGCCGACTCGGAGAGAAGCGAAGAGCCCGGTTCCTCCGAGGAGCCCGCGAGTGAGGCGGGCGAGCTGAGGCAGCAGCTCCTGCGGGCGTTCGGCGAGCTGAGAGCGGCCGAGGACAGAGATTACATGACACAGCACCGGCTCAAATGGTGAGATGCGAGCACGCATGCATATGCATTCGCAACCTAAGCGGAGCCCAAGATTCCAAATTTTGACAGCGATAAGCAACTTTTTGATGCGACGGTATTGATTAACTGTGATGGGAGACGGTTATCACATCGCCGTGTTTGTGGAGCCAAACGCCACTTGCCAGTGGAATTTAACATTTCCGCCCTGTGAAGTGTTTACATGTCCGAGTGCTCTGCGCAGGCTCGGGTCTTGACGTCAGTGCCAGAGTTATTTCGGTTTCCCCTCGCTCTGGTTTCGCCCATCTCTCGCGAGCCATTTTCCTCAATTCTGCCACAGGCCTTCCCTTTTTCCTTCCTCCCAAATCCCTCAACGCCAATATCGCTGCGTCTAAAGGGGTCGGATGCACCCAGAGAAATGGAAAAGAACACTCCGGTGCTCCCCCGGAGGTCAGCGGGAGGTCACTGGAACATTGCCAGGCAACGTGATAACATTCACCGGTGCTTCCCGAACATTCAGTCCAATGACCCCTTTCAAAAGAACAAAACAAAAAAAAA
>NW_017836884.1:0-707 GCF_001891065.2 Hippocampus comes
TTCCTTCAAGTTCTCCACACTTTATTCAACACAAAGATTGAGATTCAATGTTTCACCGTAAAACTCAATCTTCAAAAGATGAAACCTCCTTTTACCATGTTTCATTACTTGATGTTTTGATTAAAACACTCATATTAATAGAAATTTCATAATCATAACACGTATTTCCAGGGGGGGAAAAAATCAGTTTCGTGAACTTTTTAGTGAGAGGTTTTTATTAGCTGCATCAATACATCTCAAATACATTGGACAATAATTAATAATAAAGAATGGTTCTTTGTCCTTGTCTTGTCCCTGACCCAACCCTTCATTGACCAGATCACAAGTCTCAGAGATTATGTTGACCGTTGCCTGCAGGGGGGACCAGACTGCCTGCTGGATATAATGATAAAGCTAAAAGTAAGACAACAAAGTCAGCAGGGGTCTCAGTTAGACAGAGGACCTCATCAGGGGTGCATGAAGGTCTGCATACAACAAGTGTTACTAACATAGCTACCGGTATGTGTAAGAGGTTTAGGTCCAACAGCATGTTAACAGTACCACGAGCACAAAAGGTCTTTCTGTCCTTCATTATTCAGGAGAGAAAAAAGATTTTTCCGGAAAGAAAAATGTGGGTGAATTCCCCCTTCTCACCTCTTAAGATTACACATGGTCCACCGTGCTCTTATTTCATTACGAGTTGGGGTGAGCTCTGTAACTGTAATGAC
>NW_017836885.1:0-707 GCF_001891065.2 Hippocampus comes
TTTTTTTTTCTTGCGACATGTTGCGAGGCAAAATTTGTGTTTGGAGTGAGCTTCAACTATGCTGCAGCAAAAATAGAACGAAAGTCACTGTAATGCCCTCGCATGTGGGCAAGGAGAGACACGGTCGCAAATATACACACACTCAAACACAAAAATGCCAAAATGAGATCACATGCAAGGTTTTCCAGCCAACTTCAGCCGTCACTGATATCACTCACCTAGCCACGCCCCTTCCAGGGCACACCAACACAGTACACCAAATCCAATGAATACTAAAGTAAATGCAGCAATTACAGTCGACCATCGCTATTCGATTCGCGGAAAATAGGGACCTCATTATTGACACGTACTGAAATGCAGTGGGGGAAGATTTTATTTATTTTATAAACATAAAAAAAAGTCTCCAAAAAAATGCTGGTAAGCATTGAATATATGTTTTCCATAAAAAAATGGGTGATTTTAAATGGGCACTGCTGATGATGCCAGCTTCGGGGTTTTTTTCTTTTTTCTTTCTTTTTTTGTGTTTAATGGTTTCCTCTGCTGGTTCAGCCTTCTTCCCGTCATCAAAATCGTGTGAGAAGTGATTTCCTCCAAATCGAGGACAAGGACACAATATGTACTGTGGTATTCAATGGGAAATGGGTTCTGTGGCAGCTAATAGGAGGATGTATTGTGTGTGTATTTTTGTTCAAGGTATTTGAAATTCA
>NW_017836886.1:0-707 GCF_001891065.2 Hippocampus comes
AGGCGTGTCTCAACTTGTCCATCTGCTAAACTTAATCCAGCCTCCCGACTTTTCCCACCCCTGCTTTAAATTGTCCAAAGGAGTGAATGTGCGTGAGAATGGATGATTATTTGTGTGCTCTGTAATTGACTGGCGACTAGACCAGGGGTGTGAGGCTGCCCAAAGCCAGCTGGGATAGACTCCAGCCCACCTGCAACCGTAACGAGAAAGCGCTATAGGAAATGCATGCATGGGTAGATAAAATCAAATTATATACACCAACCCTAACCAATGTGGAATAATAAAAAGCTCCAGAAATCAGTATGAGCTTGTGTGGTGTGTTTCTGAACAGGATGTCCAGTTACGGACACGACATAGCGCATCATGTTCCTACTGCAATTCTCATGAGATTCCACAGAGCCGCAATGTATACAAAGAGAATGCATGCCAGTAGTTTCATCTGGAGTTGGACTCCTATTCCACTGTTTGTGCGCAGAGCCCACGTAAACATGAATTATTCCTTCAATTGTTGATATTATTGGCTCAAATAGCTTGCATGATTTACTCTCGCGCAAACTGCTAAAATATGAAGTCGCAACAACTTGAAGTCAATTTGTTTCCCTCGTGATGATACCCAGCGGAGTAGTGGGTCAACTACAGTAAAAGGCAGGATATTAATTTCATAACATTTGTTTTGAACTGCCCAGGGAGGAAATTGATTTTTTTTT
>NW_017836887.1:0-707 GCF_001891065.2 Hippocampus comes
TGCGACACGAATCATATTTTGCATTCAATTTTAGCGTAAGAAGTGTTATGATCAATTGCCTGGGAACCAATCCAGAGTGTAGACCAAGTATGCTGGCCTGGGATCCAGTTTGACCCTGGACTTGATCGAATGTATTAATTCTGCTAGGACAAAGAGGATTCGAAATCCGAGCGTCCTGGATTAAATTATGTTTGACTCATAGGTTCCACTGTGTTTGTCTTCCTTCACGATTCGTGAAGCCAGCCAGGGTTCAGTCAGCATGGCAGAGTAGGAGGGGCACGTCCAGCTTTTGTCTCGGTGGAGAGCAGCAGTTGTGTGCTTCCTAATTGCTGTGGGCCAAAGAGACTCGGGGAGCCAATCAAAATGGTCAATGTCGAAAGATGAGCCAAAACTAATTTGTTAGCAATATACTTTCCTCCTCCAACTCTCTCTCCTCGCGTCCTCTCGGTCTCATGGTGCTAGTCAAAGGTTCATTTCAGTGCTGCTGTGGTCATGACCTCACTATTCCTCTGGAGCCTCACGCTGAGTTCATCTCTTGTGTCGCTTTGGTCACGACCCGGCTCACAGAAATACCACGAGGGGAGCAGAAAGCCTGCCGAAATGTCAGGAATAGCAGGACTTTCTGTAGATCACATTCTGGCTGTCTTCATGGGACTTCAACTGCTTCCTTGAAAAGTGTGTATGCGTACATAAGTGGATATTTGTGC
>NW_017836888.1:0-707 GCF_001891065.2 Hippocampus comes
AAGCACTTCTGTAAATGGCCCTTTTCAAGCCTCGCAGTCATGGCGGAACGTCGCAAACCATAAAAGCGTCTTTGTCTCGCTCACTGTGTACAGTCCGGCCAACCCCCAGTTAGCGCGCGGGACGACCGACGTCATTGTTCGCACTCCAAAATGTTCGTTTTCAAGCATTCTTGCGAGTTTGGCCGACAGGTGCAGGAGGCCGTATTTTTACTTTTTAAAAAGTATTCCTTTGCGCCTGCTTTCTCTCATAAACTATCTGGCTTCACGTGCTCATTCGTTGCCGCTTCCTCTTCAAATTTACCGTGAAACAGACGCATAGAACAAAAGCCAATAAAACGCTGTTGTATGTAAGCGTCCGAATGTCCGACCAAACCATCAAGTTTCATCTAGCGGGAATCCGCTAGCTTCATGCTAACACGCCGGTTCCGTATCTGGCGACATCGGCAACTTCCGCGAAAAGTTCATCATTCAAAGATTTCAAAGAATGCCGCGTCGTCATCTTGCGTCCAAAAGAGCGACAAAACATATGAAAAAGACGCCGACGATGCCTTTTGGCCCAGTTGCACCCGAGTGTCCCTGCACGGCTCGCCACTCACCGTTATTGATGTGGCTTCCAAATGATTTCATGATTGCGCCGGGTCCCTCTCCTCTGGCCAGACCTTCCACCGCCGGGCGCTTGGGTATCACCTCTCGCCTCTCATCCCCCC
>NW_017836889.1:0-707 GCF_001891065.2 Hippocampus comes
GCATCTGTAAAAATCCACATCGATGTCCTTTTGTTTTTTGACAGGACTACGATGCGATGATAAAGCTGGTGGAGATGCTGAACAACCTCCCCATGTGTCTGGTGGCAAAACACCAAAATATTAAGTTCCACTATATTTTTGCCCTCAACAGGTACAGTGTTTCTATTCCATTGCTTTAGTGCTCCAGTCCTGTACTGTTGGTTGTGGATCTCTCTTGACAGATGGCCGTTCTTTTCGATTCCAACGGTAACAGGAGGAATCAAACGGGCGACCGTGCCAAAGCTTTGGAGGAGATCCTTCCCATCGTAGAATCAGGAGGCAAGGTGGTGTCGGACGTGTACTGCCTGTGCGGTCGCATCTACAAAGACATTTTCATGAGCTCGGGCTTCAGCGACCAGCACAGCAGAGATCAGGCCTGCTACTGGTATGCGCCCCCCCGAGCGTTCGCTCCGTCGCCTTCCCCCTGCGGCTTTTGCATCGAGCGGGCGTCTCTCGGTTGCTTCGCAGGTACGGAAAAGCCTTTGAGACGGAACAGACTCTTCACTCGGGTATCAACAATGTGGTCCTTCTGATGGCGGCGGGGCACGAGTTGGATTCGTCCATCGAGCTGCGCAAGAAAGGTTCCGCCAGTTGGACGCTCTTTGGGCCCCAAATGTCGTCGTCGTCTTTTGTCCCGCATGAGAATACTCGTGGCACTTTTTTTTTTT
>NW_017836890.1:0-707 GCF_001891065.2 Hippocampus comes
AAAAAAAAAAATCTTTGACAGCTTTAAAATCGATGCTAATCGTGGCCCGTCAGATTTGCCCATCTCATCCCATCATGTCTCATTTTGCAGCTGGACTCATTTTTAAGAAATCACAGACTAGCTTTGTAATTGATATCCTTTTGGTCAATGTGCCAGCTGAGGCCCTGCACCAATGTGACGGTCAAGGGAGAGACCATGCGACCATCTAGCCGGGTGCCCCTTATGGTGCTTTGTGAGACCCATCGCTCTCACATGGTGAAACACCACTGCTGTCCCGGTTGTGGATTCTTTTGTGTAGCAGTAAGTTGCCAGCACCTTCTCTCATCTTTCCACCAAGGTGGTTGATTTGTCCACGCTCAACCCCATTTTCTTCTTCAAGGGAACATTCCTTGAGTGTTGCCCGGATCAGCGCATCGCCCACCGTTTCCACCGTGGGTGTGTCACGGTACTCGGGGGTGGGCGGAGCAGAACAAATGGCGGAATGCTTTTCTGTCCCCACTGTGGTGAGGATGCCACTGAGGCTCAAGAGGTCACCATGCCTTCCTTGAGCGCAGCGACAGCTTCCTCCACCATGGTGGTCACCATGTCGGCGTCCTCCACCACCACGCCGTCTTTGCCCCCATCTGTCCCTTCGGCGCCCTCTCTCACAGCCTCCACAGGAGGGATGAAAGATGGGAAGATGCCTGAAAGGCCTGTCAGGTAAGGTT
>NW_017836891.1:0-708 GCF_001891065.2 Hippocampus comes
AAAAAAAAAAAAAAAAAAAGCAAGGCTGGAAGAAAATAACGCCAGAAGCAGGCGTGACAAATGGATGGTGTAAGGCAGCAGGGAAGCAGAAAAGCTGCGACGGAGGTCAATAGGGAAGGAATGGGCTTCAGATGGAGATGCATTTCCAAACAGCGCCGCGTTGAAAGTCGACCAAAAAAAGAACAAGAGCCGGTTAAAACCAGGATCGGTGATTCTCCAAGAGCTCGAAGGCCTCAACATGCCTGCAAACGCTGAGATGTTTGCGGTATTTCCCAAAGAAAATCCATGTATTGTAGCAGTAGCCAAATTCATAAAACTTGTTTTCAAGCGCATCGAGCCCTGCTCCAAATTGAAAAGTGAGTCGGCCATTTTGGGTTGAAAGGGCTCCTTTTAGAGCAGAAAAAAAGTGGCCGGAAATTTGGTTCAAAACCAAAAAACAAAAGATGAAATCCCTTCACAGACTGACCCATGTTTTGCGAGGACCGGTCTACCATAAAAGCACGCCTGAAACACTCTCAAGGACCTCTGCCAGAAATTGAACAGGAAGGCGGCCATTTTGGTCGAATTTGGGGCCCTTTGGAATGCATCTGTTTTCAAAGCAGCAAAATCCAAGACTCCATCGTGTTGAGAGCCCGCTGTCAAAACCATGGCACAAAGAAGTTTTATTTCACAGAGATTTGCCCCCCCCCCCACCCCACACCCCTAAAA
>NW_017836892.1:0-708 GCF_001891065.2 Hippocampus comes
TTAGGCGAACCTGAGCTTCGCTGGGGTTGATTTTCAGGTTAAGAATGGTCTGCAGATTATAATCGGGCACGGGTTTTGTTTGTTCCGGGACTTCAGATGGGTCGGTGCCACTAGGGCGCACAACACGGCTCCAAAGTAAACACAAGTGGAAGAGGGTCGTGTACTCGGTCGTTAGTGGCTCTTTGTACAGGATTTGAAGCTGCGGCCCGGATGCCTGTCGGCTCGCTCATTCATCTTCCGGTGGAATTTACAATCAGATAAATCCTGAAAGACCTCAAATCATAGTCCAGCCCCTCATGTCTTACTACCGCTTGCTTGCTAAGAAGATGTTTTCAGAATTGGTGCCGCCAATCTTGAGGCCGTGCCTCGACCAAACTCTTGTGTTGGACCACTCATGAAAATATCAAAGTTTTGATTAGGGAGGGGGGGAAAAAAAACACTCTTACCAAGTCCCACACGAGATAATCACACAGGATAATCTTTGACAGACATCTGCTATTCGGTCCTTGAGCTAACTTTTCGAAATGCACTTTTGGGCTTTGTAGTTTTTTTAGGTTGCAGGATTCAGTCCTTCCGCGATGGCTAAAAGCTCAAGTCCGTCCGTGGCTTGGATGAAGGATTTGCGATTGAAAACATTGAACAGGTTTAACTTTTTTAATTGGCATTCTTGACTGTTTTCCGAGCAGATTGGGAAGGGGGAAAAAAAAA
>NW_017836893.1:0-708 GCF_001891065.2 Hippocampus comes
GGCAGCTCGCATGCTACTTCAGTCCCGCGAAGAGGAGGCCGTGAGTCAACAGCCGCTGGCAGATGCGCTCTCTAAACATGTTTACCTCTTCACCAGCGCAAACGTGGCTTCTCATTTGAAAACGGGAATCCTTCGTGTGTGTGTGTGTTGTGTGTGCGTGCGTGTCGCCAAGTTGCCACGAGGGACTTGTTTCAGATCGCACTTGAATGAGATTCATCCGTGAAAGAATCTGTCTACCGTCGCTTTAGCTCCCCCCCAATTGTTGCTGAACTTGAAATTGGGATGCAGATTTGACAAAAAGCTCGGAGGTCGGCATGAGTGCCTCGCAGTCCAAATGACCCAAAACCTGCGTGTTCTGTTCATGGAAGATGAAGATTGTAAAAGCGGGAACGCTTCACGTGCCCTGTGATTGGCCGGCCTCGTGCCCAAAGTCATCCGGCCCACCGAGGGCAAGCGCGGTCCAAAGTGGCCAAAGTCGGCAGGTGCCAACTGTCCCAAGATGAGAATGCCGCAAAAATGTCATTCATGTCTGCCCTTTGCCGTTTTTTCCTCCTCTTTGCCCCCTTTTCACCCCGCCGTGCAGTTTTCCGGGGAGGTGCCGGAGAACAAGGTGAACGTGGTGGTGGCCAACCTGACAGCGGTGGACCGGGATCAGCCTCACAGTCCCAACTGGAACGCCGTGTACCGCATCGTCAGCGGCGACCCCTC
>NW_017836894.1:0-708 GCF_001891065.2 Hippocampus comes
AATGTCCATCGAAATGAAGCAAAAATTGTGGCTGGCTAACTCTTTACATTGTATTTAGTTCTGCCATTACTGAATGCTTTTATTAAGGTCAAGTATTGTACAGTGCCATTTTTCTTTGTTTAAAAAAAAAACACATTACAGTGTTTTTGTTGTTGTTATTGTTTTGGGAGAATGGAACAGATTAAAGGCATTTACCTTCATTTCAATGGGGAAAGATGATTTGCGCATGTTGAGGTAAGCGCGTGGCCACGGAACGGATTAAACTCGGACCCAGTACTTGTGCTTTTTCTGCTGCCCGTTCTCATGTGTGACATTGGACTCTCATCATGCGTAAGGTTGGATATAAATGCAGGCAACCAGTCAATAAGCGCGACGAGTGCTATTTAGCCACACGAAAGTAATGTGAGGTAATGTGAGGGGCTCAGCTGCAGAAACAAGGTGGTGTTTTTGTGTGTCATCCATCATGCATGTAGGACAAAGCAAATGGTCTAAAGTCCAGGCAGGTAGCAACCACAGAAGCATATGTTGTGGATTGCTTTTAGATAATGGATGAAAAATGACCTTAATCCTGTTTTCTTGCAATTTCCTGCTCCCCTCCCATGTTTCCATCAACCCCATTGCGCTCCCCTGTGAGTAAATCAATGCACATACACTTTATGCCATCTATTGATCCTTTTATACTCCCCCTCCCCTGTTTTTTTTTTTTTT
>NW_017836895.1:0-707 GCF_001891065.2 Hippocampus comes
ATATAGCATCTGCTGTTGCACTTCTTCCCAGTCTCGCTACCTCATCATCCAGATGTTGCCACAGGTCATCTAAAAAAAACAAACCGAACAAAATGTTAAGTCCTCATTTCCTGGATCCTTGTGACCAGCTTTTTCAGTTTTGGACTTTGTCGGTGCTGCGTTTTTTATAATGAACATTTTTGTTGTCGCATTTTGTCTTTGCCTGCATTTTTGGGATCCTAAACATTATTCAGTTCGTTTCGAACCTGGTAAAAGCAAACATGTTGGGAATTGTGGGAAAGTCATAAGACTTACTGTACTTGGCTGACAATTAAGTTATTATAATTTAACCTTGATAACATTTTGCTTAGTAGCCTTTTTTTCTAACATGTATTCATTTCACCCAATTCTTGTGCAGAGATGATGTTGTGGTACACAGTAGATCAACATCTGATGAAAGATAGCCTTTTGTCCAATTCTGGCTTTGTGGTTTGTGAAATTATACTGTCCCTTTTCAAAGAAAGTATTCTCAAACAGTAATATCCATTATTATAAAATAAGGCAGCAATTAATGATCATTCATTTTTCCCATGGTCGATCAAGCAAATGTATTCAAATATGCTTCCATAAGTTTTGTATAGATTTTCACTTCTCACTGGGCACCATCTACTGGATAATATCTCAACTTATGTTTTGCGTGCGCGCACACACACACACACACACACACA
>NW_017836896.1:0-708 GCF_001891065.2 Hippocampus comes
TTTTTTTTTTTCCAAAGAAATATGCCTTTAAGTCACAAGAAATTTTAGTTCCAAATTGTGCTGCATGTAAACAATGAACTAGAACGGTGTTTGTTTCGATGTGCCTTTCGATTGGCTGGTAACCAGTCAAGGTTGGACCTTATTCATTTATTTCAGGCACGGGTCAACATAAACAATACAACCAAAAACATAATTTTCCAACTTAATTCAAATTAAGACCGATCTTGAAAAGGTGTGGGAAGAAGAGAATATTTCTCCTCTCAAAAGTCAGCAGGGGAAAACAGTCTAGGGTGTGCCCCACTTCTCTTGCCAAAAGTCAACTGGGACGACCAGTCAAGGTTGTATCCTGCTTCTCTTCCCAATATTCCACTTGGGACACTATGCCAGGCTGTACCTTGGTTCTCTAACCAAAAGATAGCTGGGCAACCCTTGTACAGGGTATACCCTGCTTTTCTCATCAAAATTCAGCTGGTAATTTCTCATGCATTCCAACACAAAGACAGATCAAAGCAAAATCGCCACCAGTGGGATTCATTTTATTTGTATCTTCCTGCATTTAAAGTGTCCTGCCAAGATTAAAGTTTGGTTTTACTCCCAAACAAACAAGAGAAGCTACGGCCATCAAAGACATGTTCAGCATTGCCATGTGACCCTTTTCTTTGAAGTGGTCCCCCAAGGAAGAAGAAAACGAAGAAGAAAGCCATTTGA
>NW_017836897.1:0-708 GCF_001891065.2 Hippocampus comes
TTTTTTTTTTATTTTTAATTGACGCTACATTCTAAAAAAATATATTGTCAAACTGTTACCTTCGGTGTTATTGTAGCGCTCGATTAAGAATAAGTCATGCTATCGACGTGGCAGCTTTGGCTAAAGTGTGCTTGTTTACAATGCTCAAGCTAGCTTAGTGCTGCTAGCACTGCAATTCTGCTGAAGCTAGATATGCGTTCTCCGTGATTATTTATCATGACTGAGCTCTTTTATAATCGAAATGCCATCATGACTGGCCATGTTTGAGAATCACACAGTACAGATATCTGTTTTCAAATGAAGGGTGTCAAAAATGATCTGAGAAACACATCAAGTAAAGTACAAATAGCAACAAAGAACACTCTCCTCGGTAGAGTAACAAAGTATTTGTGCTTCCCACCACTGAATGATTTAATGTGCAAGTTTTTTTTTCTACGATCTTTTGGCTGCTGACAGGCAAATGAAACATAATGGTCTTAATGGTAACGTAACGTAATGGTCCTTCAAGTCATGCCATGAGCCACTCCAGCCACACGCACACGCACTCAACTGCACGCCTGCTTTGCATATGAATGACATCACCCTAAACTTGTCTCTCGCACGTTTTGAGGGGCTTAGTTGAGGTTGGGTTGGCTGGGAAGAAAAAGGCGGGGTTGTCACATGGCGTGAAAGGGGAAACATTAGTCCAATGGTTCACTCATCGACGAC
>NW_017836898.1:0-704 GCF_001891065.2 Hippocampus comes
CACACACACACACACACACACACACCTTTGTGAACGAGAACCACCGAATAGATGAGCTCTGGTTTGTCGCAAGCAGGCTGACTGTAGCACACGCACATGCTTCCTGGAATCAAATATAAATCATTTTAATAATACGTTTTTGGGGGGCGTTTTCCATCCGGTTTGTATCGGATCATATAAGCCGTGCATGTGTCCCTAATGTTGAGGCCGGTGAGCGAATTGATTGCGCCTCGGACGTATTCAAATCAGGATCTTGCAATTAAAAAAAAAAAATTAGCAATTGGCCCGGCCATGTGAATGCCGATTCAATCGTTTTTTAATCAATGCGCGGGAATCCAATCAGCGTTTCATTGCGCCGGGGCGAGGGACTTACGTTCTGGTTTTCCCCAACGAGAAAAAAAAACAAACCAAAAAAACAACACATAGATAGCATTAGGTGTCAGTTAGTGACGTTTTCATGTCGGGGACTGTGAAATAAGTTTTACCTAATCGATTTGTGAATACTTCCATCTTGACAGGCTGCGGCCTCTCCACGTAATGGTGGTCAAATCCGAGATTCACAAACCTGTAACGTTGCGGCCATATCCAAGAATGTTTCAATACACTGGTGCAACAAAAACTGCAACCACGGTGTACGAGACGTGATCGCCTTACTTGACGGTGCTGAAAGCGTTCACAGGCAGTTGTAACGGCAGCGCCAACTG
>NW_017836899.1:0-708 GCF_001891065.2 Hippocampus comes
ATTCATTTCTCAAAAGAGCAATCGTGTCACTGGGTCAAATTGACCCGGAGTCATTTGGATTATCCAAAGGCGTCAACGCGCATTTTTGTCGCGGTTTCCCTCGAAGGGCCGTCGTGACTCGGAACCCGTTTCCACTTGCGATCGCCCGATCTGATCGCTTTTGCGCGACAAGTTGATGGAGAGCTTGTTTTGAAATCAGAAGCCAGTTAATTGTTTGGTCAAGTGTCTTTCGGTTTATTTTAACATTTTACTGGCCGCGCCAAGAAAAAAGAAAATCGCATCTATGAACTAAAATATGCGATCCCTTAAAACATTGTCATTGTGTGACAAATCAAATGATGTCATACCGTGAGCCGTTTTTAATTTGCTTGATTAGGTTCCGAAAAGAATCACTCGGTGTCTTCGCGGTTTGTTCAAACGGGCCCGAGCGAGTGTCGCAGTTACCTGGCGTTGATGAGATACTGGGCCAGGCTGATGTTTGCCGGCGTCCCGCTGATGGTGATCTGGCGCTCGGACGAGCCTTCCGTGGCATTTGCGATTTTGATCTGAGCCCCCGACATCTGTCGGATCTCGTTGATTTTGGTTCCTTGACGCCCGATGATGCAGCCTATGAGCTGGAACGACAAGCGGGTGGGAGAAATTGAAAATACTTTCTTCCATTTTAGGCTCCATGGCTGATTTGTGAAGACATCACAGGAACGAGTCTCA
>NW_017836900.1:0-708 GCF_001891065.2 Hippocampus comes
CATACATACATACATAATTCAATAAATAAAATCCCTGATCTGGATTCCATGAAGGATTGAGATCAAGTTTCTCAATTTGTGACAGAGTAAATTTAATCAAAATCCAAGGACATATTCCAAAAAATGATTGTGATTCTGTTATGAATCTAGTTGATGAGGATTTTTTTGTTTTGTTCTTGGGCCAATCAAAGTTAGGGCTTTATCTTAGAACAAGTATAAATTTTATAGCTATAATGGAAAAATGACATAAATCCAGATTCAGAAAAAGGATCGAGATCATGCTCAAAATGTATCCTCCAATCAAACAACACAGAATTTCATCATTCTGTAGAAATGCACTGTTTTCGTTTCGTTTTAATTCAACAGCACAGCAATCGACACTGATTACAAATAAAAATATTGTCCAATCATTACCCCTGAGGTGCAAAAGTGAGAATCATTATCTTTGCAGAATACATCAACAAAATACATCAACAAAAGTAAAACTGGTTTAACCTGTGGATGGAACACCTGCTGTTCACCCCAACTGGTTAAAAAGAACTACAGACAAAAAACATTTAAAAAGAAGATGCATTCACTGCACAAGTAAGACAGATGACCGACCTTAAGTTTAGTGCTTGGATCTGATCAACTTGCTTGCCGTTCATCCAACTGCGCCAAAAGACCGTGAGGGGAAATCCACAGGTTTCTAAAAAGACACCAGTGATC
>NW_017836901.1:0-708 GCF_001891065.2 Hippocampus comes
GCTAATTGTTAGCCTGTGTGCTTACCGTGTTTCCCAACGGATGTTAATAATGCTAGCGGAATTATAAAACACGCAGTTCTCTTTGTTTTATGTTTAGTTTGAAAGTAACTTCATCTGAGGGTGGCAATAAACGGATTGAAGTTTCTTTTTTTCGAAGAACATTTACTTATGTGCAAACTGCTGAGTCCCTTGCCATTATACATTTGCATGCCAAATTTGTGTTCACAAGTCAAAAAAAATCAGTGTGTGCATGTGTGTCTCTGGATACCGCGTGGTCCACTTGCCCCTCCTGTGAGATCACTGTTGCTATAGAGCCACTCAATGTGAAATACAAAGCCTACTCCAACCCCATGGGAACCTTGTATGTGTGTCTGTGGGGATGTGGGGTTGGGATCCTAATGGATGCATTAGCGCTGAAATGCGAGAAGAAAATCATGTCAATTGCCCACAAAGCAAAATATGTTTTACCTAATGAGTGATCACTGTCAAACAGAGCAAATTCCCCGCATCTGTGTTTACATGCGGACCAAAATGACACCACACAGACGCTTTTCTGCAAATGAGACCAGAGCGCGTTGTGTCCCGTGCGGGTGCACTGAAGCACTCAATCCCAACGGGCACACAAGGAGATTAGTGGCGGCCCAGGAGGAGAAGGAGGAGGAGGAGGAGGGTCACAGGCGGATTTTTGGTCACCAAGCACAAAAGACA
>NW_017836902.1:0-708 GCF_001891065.2 Hippocampus comes
TTTTTTTTTTTTTAACTCAAATTCTTAGTGTCAGCAACAGATTTTGGATGTGATAATGAGCATGAACACTGTAATCCCACCAATTAAGGGGTTTTAGATTGCCTGTGTGATCTTGATAATTGGGAGCTAGATGGATTCTTACACCAGATTGTCAGCATGCTTGAGAATGTGAGAGCACCTCTCACTTGCGTCACCCACGGTCCATTTTTGTTTGTTTGATGGATATAACTGATATCCAAGAGTTCCAATACTGTTTGAATTTGAATGTGTTTATATTATGTTTGCCTTTTACTTTTGCTCAAGCAAAATCATTATTATTTCTATCTTCATACACTGAGAAACACCCCTATTTTTATGGCCACTTCTCATGCTCATGCCCACATTAAAAATGGAATAAAAAAAAAATGTAATTTAACGTCACCCATCTGTCTTGGAAACTTGCTCTGAACCATGTATTTGGAATTCACTTGGGTGAGTATCCTAGTCACGTTTATTCAAGTACAAGCTGTGGCATTTGTGTCAAAATAGCCACTTCAAACCAAAATGACAGACTTTGTGCTCAATTTCAAGAATAAGTCTTCCAGACTTTTTCATGTGTGCTGTAAAGATGTCCACCAAATGTTGTCTTCGTGAAACCGGGGCTTTTTAATTTTTATATATTTTTCAAACTGCAGGGGGCACTTCAAAGTTTTTAAGGATTTTTTTTTT
>NW_017836903.1:0-708 GCF_001891065.2 Hippocampus comes
TTCAATCGTAGTTCCCCTTGAGCTGAACAGGTTGTAAATTTGTAAATCACATTCATGGTGGAAAAGGTTTTCCCACGATTTATCTTGGCGTCATATCCGATATGATAAACCCCTGGAATTTTTAAGAAGGGTGTGTAGACTTTTTATATCAACCCTATGTACTAATGAAAAGCATTAATCTTACCATTTGTATTTTCTTTCTTAAATCCAAAACCCAAATTAAATTTATTTCATTCTGATGTATACAAAAGATGACAAAGTCAATTTAGGCCTCAGCGGCATTTTGCACATCCAGGCAGTAGGTGGCAGCATGACTATGACTCAACATTAACATCACCTGTGGAAGGCCAAGTTTAACAATACCCGAAAATACTTTTGTCACAAGTATGCCCTACACCGAACTTCCCATCTGACCATTGACTGAGGTCTTTGCGGTGCCTTCTGATGTCACTTTTCACTGAAACCTCACAATCTATGTCCCCCAAGAGTTCTTTATCCTTGACCATCACGAGGTGATGCTGCCACGGCGACCAAATCATCATCCATTCCTTCCTTTGACCTCTTCTGACTTCCTTGTCTGGAACTCAGAGTGCCACAACAGACAACAAATTGGGTGAATGGGTGTGCGCTTCCTGCCGGATGACACATCTGTGCCATGTTTGCGTGCCCGCCGCGCAAGCCGTCAAAATACAGTTCTCACCTGCCTCA
>NW_017836904.1:0-708 GCF_001891065.2 Hippocampus comes
TTTTTTTTTTTTTGATTTTCAGAGCAGCTCAGTAAAATCGGATCTTTTGCCCCAGCACCACCTGTTGAACCTTCACAACGCATTAATTCGCTGGGAGTCACTGGTTATTCTCGAGACAATTTTTCACAATTAGAAGACAATAATTCACGTGTTTTAAATCAGCACTCTTACTCATTGTGGTTACTTTAATATGTAGGAATCTCTCGTGGTTTCATTTGCGTGTGTTTTGTTTCCTGGGTTCCTGGATCTACGTATTTGAACGTGAGAGGCTTTTTTTCTTTTTTTCCACTGTGTGTGATGTGATTAAAAGCCTCGCCAAGGTTCTGGATTGAATTTGGAATATGAATGCAATCATTATTAATTTTGACTATTGTCTTGAGGATAGTTGATATCTTTTTGCCCTCGCCAACAGTTTCAGCTCATTTGATGTTGCTCCAGTGGAACCCCAGATCACTTTAAGCCCTCCACAGGCAACCAATCACCTGTGGCCTCCCTTTGAGCACGAAATGAGCTCAGGGGATGGAAATTTTACCTCTCAACAAGGCCAGAAAGATTGTGTAGTACTGATTGTGTTGGGGCACCGACAGCTCTATTGAAGGATGGATTGGGGTGACGTGGTGAAAGCACCTTGAGGGTCTCATCCATATTGTTTCAAGGAAAACATAACTTGTCGTCATGGAGCCCGAAGCTCTTCTGTCAGATCGTCTA
>NW_017836905.1:0-708 GCF_001891065.2 Hippocampus comes
ATTTTGTTGCTTAATTCCTATCGGTGCAGTGATGCAGACTCTGTCGGTTTGTTGCGGTGAAGGAGCTGCAAATTACCTCGTTGATGCTGAATGTTTTCAGCAAAAGTGATTCATTGAGCCTTCTTTGTTTTATTTCCTCCATCTGGTAGAAGCCACTATATCGCTTCAGTGTACGCATCCCGTTTGATGGTGGCTCGGGGTCAGGGCTTGATCGTCACCATTTCATCCATGGGAGGCCTGCGATATCTCTTCAATGTGCCATACGGTGTTGGGAAAGCGGCGGTAAGTTGGCGCTTCCTAAGGTCCCCGGTTTTATGGATGGAGTAACCCAACCATTTCTTGACAGTGCGACCGCATGGCCGTGGACATGGCTTTGGAGCTTCGGAGCAGAGGGGTGGCATCTGTCAGTCTCTGGCCTGGACCGGTCAAGACCGAGCAAATAACTCAGTTTGTGCTTTCAGATGATGCGCCGCGGGAAGTAGATTCCAAGGTAGGCTTCTCTCCGGCGGCTAACCGCACGTGTAGAGTGTTGTCATTTTCGCTGAATGTCTGCGTTGTTTCACCCTCAGACGAAGGAATTGTTTGCTCATGGAGAAAGCACTGAATTTAGTGGGCTGTGCATTGTCAACCTTGCTCAAGGTAGGCCTATTCTCGATCGGCTGACATGTTTTAACTCTTTACTTCAACGCAGAAGGGGAGAAAAAAAAA
>NW_017836906.1:0-708 GCF_001891065.2 Hippocampus comes
ATTTGACATGTCGGTGGAAAAAGGGAGCTGTTAATTGCCACGTTCGCAGCATGTGGAATCGGTCTACCGAATTGAACTGGAACGCACACGCAAGTGGGTTGGGAACTGCCAAATAAATCAAGACCGGCAGATTTTGACACAGGATCAATCCATTTAATGGTCTGAAGGTGACTGTAACAACCTGGAACCAACAATGGAAGACAGCAAATGTGATTAGATGGGAGTTCGGCTTGTGTGACAGTCTGCTATCTCTGAATGTCCATTAATCTGTGGAACACTGGCGTTTACATCTGGTATTACAGGATGTAGATCATTACTGCGTCAGCGTTTGTGACAAAACGCATCAAGTCAGATCACTGCGCATTCGTCAACACGGGCTGTAAATTATTATCCGTGCCTCGTGTTTAATTGCATGGCTCGTCTCCACTCCTGGCGCACACCGGGGCCAACAAAACTACAAGTGAAGGACGAGGGATTAGAGGTGCTCGGCAGGAGTCCGGCGGCCCAATCCCATTATCCAACCAGCTAATTTTCCTTGGCTGGGGTTTGAGCTCCCAACATCTTGAATCACCGTTTGGGATCTGCCGGGAAAGACGAGTTTCCTCGGGAACGCATTCTTGCATAATAGTCTCATCCGTTTACACTGGGTAGGCACCGAACGAGGGTTTAAGGGAGCTCGGTGAACGGAATAAAAAAAAAAAAAAAAAA
>NW_017836907.1:0-708 GCF_001891065.2 Hippocampus comes
CCCCCCCCCCAAAAAAAAAAAAGAATGCGCTTGAATGTGTTTTAATTTCATGCCTTGCGGGTGTGTGGGCTAATAACATTTCTCGGTAATTTACAAGGCAAAACTGATCAGCGCCGCGCAGACGTCCTTTTCCGGATTCTCCAAAATACCCGCTCAGCAGTCATGCGGATGTACTGCGGCTGAAATTCTCCCGGATCGGCTCGATCCCCCGCGGCGCTGCCGAAGATCTACATGAGGAGAGACCCACAGGTTAATGTGTCCCTCGCCAAACGTGAGCTGTGACGATGGCTCACCGCAGCGGCCGTTAGTGCCATTGTCATGAGCGAGGCTGCGCCGTGCTGAGGTTGCGGTGCTGTATGTCGAGGATTAACATCCATAACGTCTACGGTATTTGATATAAGCTGCCATGGCCTCCAGGCGGTGTCTGGGAAGAGCAACGGAAGCAAGAAGAAGGTCCCAACCCGAGCGCAGGCCAGCTGGCTCGTAATGAGCGCTCCTCAAAGGGGCTAATGGAGACTCATCTTTGTCTTCTTTGATATATTCAAATCTAATCAGCCGCTTTGCCCTTGTAGGCCATTTGTCAATGTATTCACATGGGAGCCGCTAACAACGCTGGTGACAGGCAGACGTCCAGCCAAGACCGACCGCGACTCCATCTCGGAACTCACATTTTTCTGACTGACGGAATATTTTTAACACTCTTGTTAA
>NW_017836908.1:0-708 GCF_001891065.2 Hippocampus comes
GAAAAATGAAACCAAATAAATGCTGACAGTCAAAGGAAAAAGAAAAAGCCAAGAAAGCCGTCGTTCGAACAGTCGGCCAAATCGCTTCGCGCAAAAGCGTCCGACACCGTGACGAAAAGCTCGCAAACGCTCGTCGTGCGTCGCCATCGAGCTTATCCGAGCAAAACCGATCACGGGGGTTGGCACCTGCGTGGTCGATGGGGAGCTCAAAGGTCTCGTCGCCGCCGTCGTCCCGGCAACAAACGGAGGAGAGTTCAACGCCGGTGACCTTGATGACGTCCCCGGTGGAGAAGCAGACCTCGTTCCCCGAAATCTCATAGACGGACCCTTGGCGGAACGAGACGAAGAAGCGACAATTTGGAAGAAAGCGGAAGAGCGGACCCGCGGACAAAAAGAAAGCTACCTTGGAAGTAGACCCCCGAGCAGACCCGAAGGATCCTCGGCAGACGAGCGCTGTCCAGTGCGGCGATATACTGAAGGAGAGGGAACGCCATCGCGCTGGCTCCGAAAGCAGCTAAACGCCTCAGGCGGGCAGTCTCACGTATGCGGCGTGCTTTCGACTGCAGTCGAGAAGAAAAAAAAAACCACCCAGAAGCGAAGGAGGAAGTGACTTTTTGGCTTCTGCACCGTGCTTGCGCGCAAAGATTTGCTGCAGGACGTGACACGACACGACATGACATGAGCGAGCCCTTCAAGCCGATGAAAGAG
>NW_017836909.1:0-708 GCF_001891065.2 Hippocampus comes
TGAAATTTTCAACTGAACAATTTGAAATGTAACCAAGGTCCCAACACAATGATTCAAATAATTATCAATGATTTCAGATGATCAATTGTCTTAATCCTGAATCCCGATTGAAATCCCAACGCATTCGCATATTTGCATTAAATGTACTTTTTCTTCTGAACATTTGCTTCCAATGTCTTGTATGTTTACCAAATCTCCTTTTCGAGTGGAGATTTAGAAGTAGAAAAAGACAAAAAGCTTGAAAATGAAACGACAGCAGCCAAGTTTATGAAATGATGAGAAATAGAACAATTTGATGTAGACGAGTGAACATTGCATCGGTTTGGAGTGGGAATGATGCACAGGGTGGTGGTGACGTGTTATTAAAAAACAAGAATACTTTATTGATTTATTTTGACTCAAAACATTTTGTCACCCTTTTGCTCTGAAATCATATTCAAGCGGCTCTGAAAACATGTCTTCAATATGACCTTTCTCCACCTTAGTCATGTTTGACTCAGAGAATGTTTTTGTCACGTGGCGACGAGTGAAGAGAAAGGCCCCGCCTTTGAGCTTTCCGGAACATTCCGCCGGCTCGAGTTTCCCGTCGGTCCGGTCCTTCCGGTCGGGTGACCGCTCGCTCCCGGTTGAAGGGTGCACGTGGCGCTATCTTGACGTGCGCAACACACACACATATACATAAGACCGCTCCAAACAAAAAAAAAAAAA
>NW_017836910.1:0-706 GCF_001891065.2 Hippocampus comes
TGCCATCTCCTTAAAACCTTTCATGCAGGATATCAGGGACCCACATGTGAGCTGAAGGTGGATCCGTGTGCTTCTGGGCCTTGCCACAACAATGGAACCTGCTCCCCTCAGGGTCCCAGCCCTCTGGGCTTTGCCTGTAGCTGCACGACCGGTTTCACCGGCCCCACCTGTGCCCAGTTGGTAGATTTCTGCGCTTTGAACCCCTGTGCCCACGGAGTGTGTCGCAGCGCGGGCAACAGTTACAGGTGTCTTTGCGTCCCAGGTGAGATGCCTTCTCAGGTGTCACATGCGGTGGTTTGCCTTTCGTAGTATCCACTTTTTGGCAACTCGAGTCAAGTCATCTCACTTGAGTCCTCCACCACAGACTGGTGTGTGCAGAGTTGGTGAGGACTGGGAGTTGGAAATTTCTGGATGGAATTACAGTAGACACGCATCCGTAACAGTTTTGAAAAACCTTTCGGGTGTCCCCCCCCCCCGCCCCCCCTTCAATTAATACATCTAACAAGCAAACATCCATTGTATATGCAGCAGTTTAAAATCTTCAATCTAGTCCTTTGCATTCCAGCTTCTCTCTCTTTTGACCTTCATCCTTTTTTTCCTTTTCAGCCATTTACCTCACCTCATTTCTCTGTCACCCTAATTGTCTGGTTGCCAGGGTGAAGCGGTGTCACAAAAAAACGTGTGTGTGTGTGTGTGTGTGTGTGTG
>NW_017836911.1:0-709 GCF_001891065.2 Hippocampus comes
AAAAAAGAGAGAGAGTAATACTGCAGCTTACTAAGGCGCTCAGTTGTGATCCTCCTCTTCGTGTAGGGTGTATGTTTTTATTATCTGGTGGCCAAGGTGCGCACACAAGCAAGAGCACGTCAATGGGCATTAAAACATGAAATCATGACTCACAAACTATTTAATTCTTTATGTGCTATTTAATTATGTTTTACTTAAGGATGTTTAAAGTACAATACTGTAGAGTGCTAGTTTGCTTATTTCAAAACACTTTATTAAAGGTTTTGTTGGTGGGGTTGGAACTTATGAATGGCATGTCCTTTTATTTCAATGCGAAAAGATGATGTGAGGTGCAAGTATTTGGAGTTACAATGTTGGTCACGAAACAAATTATACTCATAAGCCAAGGCATCACGGTACACAGATATAACCTTTACTTGTTTACATTGCAGCGCCGCCCAGTTACTCAGCTACCCTGGCAAAAATAAGATCCCGCTCAACTATCACATTGTGGAGGTGCGTCTATTTCTTTTATATGCAAAATGAAATCAAACCTAAAACATATTTTTGACTAAATTCTCCTCCCTCCCCTCCCAGGTGATTTTTGGAGAACTTTTTCAGCTGCCCTCTCCCCCTCACATTGATGTAATGTACACGTCACTGCTGATCGAACTTTGCAAACTGCAGCCAGGCTCGCTGCCACAAGTTGTATCCCAATCTAGATTAGAGA
>NW_017836912.1:0-709 GCF_001891065.2 Hippocampus comes
AAAATCCTCCATCATAGACAACAGTTGAATTTTGAGTTGTCCTGAAGAACAGAGTTTAGGTAGCATTCCACGCTTTGAACTTTCTGGAGAGCTCTAAATTTTTTCACTCCTCCTCAGTCTGAAATCTAACATGTTTTATTTGGTCTCAGTAATCATGCATGATTGTGATTCTTTTTCTGTATGCTTCAGCTTGTGTGCACAGCTTTCATAAACGCTGTTTGATAACATCCGCAAATGATGACAGCTCGTGAATAATAAAAGATGGCAGATTAGAGATGCGGTGAAGAACATAATTTTGATGATGAAGCATGAGTATGAGACATAGTTATGAATGTGGCGACTGAGGGAAACACACATTTTGTCAACATATGTGTTGATAAAAGAAAAAAAAAGTCAGTCTCATACGATCTGTAGTCAATAACTGCAGCCCATCAACACGTCTGGCATGTGCGTTCCCTCAGGCTAAAAACATTTGAGTGGAGCAGTTGTGAAACAATCTGGACTACTGCAGAGTAAACTATTTGAGTCTCATCCAAAATGACATGGTAGAGAGGGGAGGTATTTTATATGTCATTCACGGGACACCATTTCAGTTTCAATTTCAGCAGTATGACAGGCATAATTAATCTTCCGACCATTTCCCCCACAAAACCAGTACCCTTGCTATGGCTGAAAACTCAAAATCAGTATGTGCCTGCCTGTTCGACTC
>NW_017836913.1:0-709 GCF_001891065.2 Hippocampus comes
GTGCCGCCCCGGATATAATCAGGGTTCTAAATTGACTTTGTTATTTTGTTTGTTTTTGTCAACTTAAAAAAAATCTAGATTCGGATAAAAAGAAAACAATTTTCTTGGTTATTACTGAGGACAAAAACAAAAAAACAAACAAAAAATTTCCAGTATGTAGAATTTAATGCTACCTTGAGGTGAACTAATAGAATGCAATGACCTAACCTGTATATGCATTACGGTGTCTCAGACAGACCATAAAATGTCATCCCCAAAAACATCTCGTTTTTCCCTCAAATGATGGAGTAAGTGCATGGTATTTGTTACACATGCTGGAGTCATCATGTTGAGGAACTAAATTCACAAAGCTTGTGTCCCTTGGGTATCAGTAGCAGAAAGATAACGGCGAAACATGGCAGCCTCCTGGAGGGGAGGTGCGCCCTGTGTAATAGAATTTGTGATTATATCATCTAAAATTAGGTTTTAAAATATGTTTTTGTTTGTTTGTTGGTTTGTTGTTGATATGATCATCATCTTATTGATATTAATAGTGTTTTTTTGAAATAAAAAACAATAACAAATCAACATTTTTAGACAATGTCCCTTTAATAATGAATGACTGACTAGTTTTCACTTTGAGGCATTCAACGTTTTACACTTACATTTAAACTGTGCATAGCAGCACACTATTTCCTTTCTCAAAACATTCGTGACTTTTCAGAAAAAT
>NW_017836914.1:0-709 GCF_001891065.2 Hippocampus comes
AGTGTTGCATTCTGTCTATATCACCGATTTTCACCTACTGCTGGAGGGTCTGAAATGTATCTCTTGCAATATTTGGGGGTTCGTTGTATGCACAAAAATATGTTTAAGAACAATTGACAACAAGACTTCTCCATAATTTTAGATTGAGGACTATGAGATGAAGATGACACAATATGCGGAAAAGATCATCGAGCTGACAAGGGAAATTGAGCTACTGGAAAAGAAACCTGATGCCAATAGTGACGCCACTTTGGAAAACATGGAGCTGAAGATTAAGCAAGTCGAGGCTCTGGTTGAGGATCTGAAGATTTCATTCAAAACCTCTGGCACCGTCTTCCAGTCTCTTCACCAAGAGGTCAGTCCTCAAATGTGGATGCACTTGGACAGAGGACTCGATAGAGAGAATTTGAACATAAAATTAGCATTACTTTTAACCACAATTATACTGATAACCTGGTAACACATTTCTGAATAGCTTTGAGCCATCAGTAATGGGTAGTTTTTAGCCCTGGTTGGATTAAAATCTTGACCCAATGTGTTTGTTATAAATACAGCAGTATTGGGTTTGTCCCTGGTGGAGCCAGCCCAGGGTTTGCTATTCACCCAACTTGGGTTACCCAGCAGTTTTAACAGTGTTGTTTTTGTTTTTTGTTGTTGTTTTTTTTCTCAGATCACAGTCATGGTGAAGAGCCTCGATCAGCTGGAGAAG
>NW_017836915.1:0-709 GCF_001891065.2 Hippocampus comes
ATACAGTACATTTGATATTTATGAGCTCCACATTTACTCCATTCCCATTTGAAATATTAACGACCCTGCTCTGACCTTAACACCCGAAAAGAGGACAGCATTACTGAAAAGAAGAATTGAATGTATTAAATACGAGAAAACCTAGTGCAATGAATGGGACTTGCATTTGTTTGTGAAAATGTAGGCGCAATTTACGAGACATAAAATTCTAATCTGAAGTTTATACTTTAGTTTTATTTCCGGTGTGTGTGCCTAATGTATCCATGCATGCATTGTCTTTTTGTATTCATTCACCTATAGAGGGCCAGCGGGGAAATACAACATATTCATAAATCATAGGAAGAAGTTCATTTCAGATTCAGGTCTCCATTGAAGACAGGCTGCTGTTCACAGCGACAACAGCGACCTCTAGTGCAGCGACCTTGCCTGAAGTCAGTTTCTTGCCCTCTTAAAAAGAAAAAAACTATTTTAAATACATTCTATCCCCAAAAATAAATGTCCTATTCTAAAAAATTTATGTTCACTTAAAATAGGATAAATCTAAAATATTTGTATGATTTAAACACATTAAATCATATCAAAAGTATTAATTTTAACGGTATTGCATCCAAAATATATTTTAAATATAATACATGTGAGTTATAGGTGAGACATATAAAACCGTCGCAATTTTTTTTTAGAAATCCCTAAAGTGCTATATTTTAAAAAA
>NW_017836916.1:0-709 GCF_001891065.2 Hippocampus comes
TGGGTCGGGTTGGGGAGGGAGATGTATTGAACTCAAATTTCATGTTTTTGTTGTTCGCAGAAATAATTAATTGTTTGATGACGTGATAAAGTTGTCTGATTCTGCCGATGACAAAACAAAACGTTTAGCGTGGCAAGAATACCTTTCCGATCCGTATTGAAGGGGCTGTTTGCGAGCAAGATCGGAATTTATTCTCATTGCGTTCGAGACGTGCACTGTGCTACACGCACCGAATCAACGTTAGCCACGGCTGCTCCAAGGGAAACTTGACTTATTCGTAACAACGTGCGACTATACCATGAAGGGCCCTACTTTTGTGCTCAGGACAAGAGTAGCGCAAAGTGCAGTCTGACCACATTTTGGGTGGAGTTTTCTTATATTATTTTTATAGACTGGTGTGTTTGCGCCATTGTGGGAGTGAACACAGCCGCCTTGTTTTCCTGACCAATTAAAGATCATGTCGTTCATTCAGTTGAAATCCGCGGCAGGAGAGGCGCACGCTGGAGTCCACGCAAAAGACTGAAGCATGCAAAGTACGTTTATAAGCAAGTGCAAGCAGATTTCTGATTTCTGCAAGGATTCAGGGGGTTCGATGCACACTGTGTCACCTTAATGAATAAAATACAATGACAACCACCACACATATCACCAGAGTGCAAATCTGTCTGCGCCACGACTTAGACCTGCTTTTATCTGGGCTGTCTAGTCT
>NW_017836917.1:0-708 GCF_001891065.2 Hippocampus comes
TAATAATAATACATATTTTGTTTTAGTTGCTTTTGGGCAATGCATCAAGGTCAAATGGAAGGATTTTTTTTAGATTTTGGATTGTTTGGCTTTGTCTAGCATTCTGTAGCTCATAGCTCTGGAATATTAATCATACGTCATCACACTAATGCACTCTCAATGTCATTTTTTTATGCGAAATGACATTTATCGAAAAAATACAAATATACTGGCAGTGTGGAGATTTTTAAGAGGTAATGCGTTTGTTTTTGTGGAAAATTTGGATTTTGCAAGAAAGGAGATTGTCTTGACAAGCCTCTGCATATGTCGAGTGAATTATAATGGGAACACGCCAATTCGTCTCAGCTGTTGCCAGGGCATCACAAACAGCAACAAACCTGAAGAATCAACAACGGCGGGTGCCATGGAAGGTAATGGGATAAACCAAAAAGGTGTCGCTGCCTTACTTATTAAAAAACTCAATCATAAATGTCCTCATGCTCCAAGAGTTACTTATTACGTACGTACGTTTTGTGCAAATGGGTGTGTACGCACAGTTCGTAAATGAGGTCCATTGTGAGCGGATAGAGAAGTGTCTTGCTGCCTGACCATGTAGACCAGTTGATATTTTTGAAAAAGAATGTTAGCCTTTGGCAAAATCATTTACTGTTACATATAGTTGTTCGTTATACAGAACAATCACAGCAGCAGGTTCATTTCATGTGAAAA
>NW_017836918.1:0-709 GCF_001891065.2 Hippocampus comes
TTGAGTCACTGCCACCATACAGTGCCTGTATCTCAAGTCACAATTTTGTGTAACACAGTAAAACATAGTAATAAGAGTCTTCTTAAAAGAGTCTTACCCACAGCTGGAGCATCATACTCTTCTCCCAAAAGAATCTCCGGTGCAGAATACGCCAGGGACCCACAGCTGGTGGCCAACATGGTCCCAGGTTTGAATAAGTTACTGAAGCCAAAGTCTGTTAGTTTCACTGCCCCCTGCTGCGGAAAGAACACCACATTCTCTGGCTTCAGGTCTCGGTGCACCACGTGGAGCTCGTGGCAGTATGCCACGGCGCGCACGATCTGGGCAAAATGGCGTTTGGCAGTGCCCTCAGCAACGCCTGTCTCGTGGCGAAGGATGTAGTCGTACAGGTCGCCCCCCTCTGCCAGCTCCATGACCAGGTAAAGGGTCGTGGGTGTGTCGATGACCTCATAGAGGCGGACCACGTTAGGATGTTGCACCCTCCTCATACATCTGAAAAGAATACATTGGGCTCAATCTCACGTCTCTTAAATGCAAGGTTCCTAGCTCCTCAAAACATTGAAAGCGACCCGCAAGTCATTCTCATACTGCCATATTACGGAGCATTTCAATCACCTTAAATGCACATCGAGGTTCAAATGCGTTTAGCCACATAAAGAAAATTAAAAACCTTTTTATGGTTTTTGAATTTTTTTTCACATTCAACCAT
>NW_017836919.1:0-709 GCF_001891065.2 Hippocampus comes
AAGATGAAAACAAATACCCGAGAGTGTTTGACGCCTAAAAAAAACAAATGCAAATTAAATACCGCAAAGAAATTAATAATTATATATTATTTATGAACTATAGGAAACGAGGCTAAGTCAACAAACGCGATGAAGACTCTCTCTACCATCAGCTTCAGCATTTGTTGTTAGGCACGAGCTGAATACGAAACGAGCTCCAGAATATCACAAGAAAGTCCCAATTAGTCACCAAAACACTTAAATTTGCTCAGCGAGAGTGATTTATTTACAGTGTTCGCCAAAGTGAATATTTTCTGCTTGGGTAAGCCGTGTTCTTATAGATTGAGCTTGTCATAACAGAGCTACAGCTCACCAAATCTATGTCAATGACATTTGGAGATAGCATTGAGAGCGACATACACAGTGGCTGCACATATCTGCAGTCGTTCTATTATAAAGTCAAACCCGTAAAAGACGAATGGTCGACTCCCTTAGATTCTTAAAACACACTCATTCTCCCAACCTGTAATTTTCCTGAGCGCTTGCCACCACCACATCTGACCAGTCTGTCAGGTGAGCTGACTGCCTCCCGACTATTCAGTCAGTCAGTAAGTCACCTAGGCAGCCGGCTAATGAGTAATTTCGCACTCCAAGCTACTGAGCCGTTTATGAAGTCAGTCGTTCTCGCTGCCTACCCAAAGTTTTTAAATTGGCCGGTCACTTAGACATC
>NW_017836920.1:0-709 GCF_001891065.2 Hippocampus comes
TTTATTTTACCCAATGAAATATGCAAAAAATATCTAACGATTTTCCGGAACAAACTTAGACGTACATTTATTAGTACGGTTTCATTCTAGAACAGAAGGGTGCGTCTGTCCAAAATTGACTGCACCATCCCAAATGAAACACGTGAGGTCGCTGTTGTTCCAGTTTGGCCGAATCCGCCACTCTTCTGTTGATGGCTTCTGTCACGCAGACGTGGATTAACCACGTTCCGCCATCGGCGGTGTTTTATGAATGCAAATTGTTTTCACACCGAATCTCTCCTCATTAAACTCAAATAGGATTCAGCCAACCATCGTCCAGATTCTCCGTGTGGCTTTTGCATTTGGGCTAACATAAACCATCGCGGAAGGACTCGTGTGCAATTACAATACGCATTCTCTGCTCATCATTATGATTTTGATTAGCCTATTTTGTCATTCCTATTTAGATCAGTGATTGCTGGCTGGATTCATGAATAACAAGTGTGGTGATGAAAATTATAGAGAACCTTGATCTGTGACCCCCTGATGGGTTTCATAAAGACAATTAGGCATGGAGCGAATATGTTTCCCCCAGACGTCTTATAAAGAACCGTGTACAGGCTGAAAAGGTCAACTGAACAATTTACAGTTGGTAGCTAATAAGCAGAAAGCATATGCTTGTTTGCATGCTCGTTTATATGTAATTGTTTTATGGCTCCTTTAGTCCCAC
>NW_017836921.1:0-709 GCF_001891065.2 Hippocampus comes
TGTGTGCCATCTCTAATTTCTATTTCTTTGCTTCTTTTTTTATCAATGCTGTCATCACATATTCTTTTACCCTGCAGCAACGCTGTTCTTTGGATCCACAAAAGACAGGAATGACGACTTGTCCTTTATAAGTCAACATTGCCTTCAGCAGCCTACCAAATGGGTTTGCTATCCTTAACTGTATCAGTTAAAAATGAAGCTACTTGATTACCAAAACCTTTACACTGTCAAACAATGTTTGTATGATGCAAAGTTATCCTGTAAATTCAAATGAGCAACAATAGATTACTGGTTAACTGCTATAGGCCAAGTATCCAGCTAAAGAAGATCAAAAGCATGGTAAAAGCATCCTTTAGCATTATAACGTTTCATTTCAGAAGAGTAAGACCACCATTGCAGTGTTAGGACAACAAAATGGGTTTTTCCAATTAGCTCCGTTCTACAGGCGATTGTACATACGATCCAACGTAGTTGTTCTGAGACCCTCTGACTTGCTTCACAGCTGTTTCTTGTTTGCGCCTTAAAACAAATTCCCACAGTGACTTTCCATACTGAAGTCTGCCCCGAAAAAAAAGAGGCCAGACAAGGAAATGATTCAAAACACCCTGTTGCTATGTGTATATTTCTTTGGGCCTGTAAAAAAAGCTACAAGTCTCTTAAATTGTCTCGTATCAAGATTGTGGTGCTCTGAGTGGTGCAAGGCTACGCT
>NW_017836922.1:0-709 GCF_001891065.2 Hippocampus comes
AGGATAAAGCGGATCAGAAAATGGATGGATGAATACACCACACAGCCTCGCAGTGTTTTTTTTCAATTGGTGCCAAAATATTGGGGCAATGATTATAAATTAGAAAGTACATAAGCATTCGAAAAGGGAGTTTTAGGGGCCAGACAAGATAAAAATATTGGAACAAAAATACAATCCGTAGAGCAGAGAAATATTTTGGAAAAAAAAATGTTGGCAACTAAATGTTTTGTTTTCTTTAGGTGAGGATGACTTCCCTGCTTCTGCTGTGTGTCTCTTTGCCCTTCATTTCAGCAACGACATCATTTGCACACCAAGATGGTATGTTTGTTCCACACTCAACTTTCCGTGACCTGAAATGCAATGCAGTTGAAATGTCACACGTCAGACCTAAATATTTACTGTAATTACAACTTCACCGCTGAATTAACATCGGTTAGTAATAGACTACAGACAAATTCGGGTTATGTAGGTAGTAGACAGTACTGTAGCGATACTGCTACAATTCATTGCCGTGTCAATATTTGGTCCGGCAATTAGTCCATACTAGGGCTCGGACTCACACAGAAAACCTCCACTCGTCACTCGTGTTAATTCTCAGCGAGTGACGTTCGAATCAATTCGCACTTGCGCTTTTCAGGAAGTTGGATTAAAATGTCAAATTGAGTGCACTTATAGCACGGTATCTACATCATACGGTGGGTGCCCAAAG
>NW_017836923.1:0-709 GCF_001891065.2 Hippocampus comes
TATTATTTTTTTTTTAATTTACAGCAGCTATTATCATGAATTGCATTCCAGTAATTGCATGCCATGATTGTGTTGATTCATTCTTCCAAGTGCAACCGATCTTGAATAAGCATCCAAGCATTCGTCTTTCCATCAGCCTTGTAGCATCGGAGGGGAAAACCATTCGATTGCCATGAAGAGTTTGTCTCAAAGATTTGATGCCTTCAGCTTGTTCCCATGATGTCGTCCTTCCTTCACATCCAAACCCCCCGAGGTTACGTTTGATGTGCCGCTATCTCATTTGGCACTTCCTCATAAACTCTTCGCTCGGAGGCCGAAAACACATTTTACCGCGTATCCGTTTTGTCTCTTCCCCTCGCGGGGTCGCAGTTGCGGCGGATGTCCGTCCGTCACCGCGCCGGAGCGGACGACAGAGGACACTCAGTTTCACGCCCCCCCACCCCCCCCAGCCAAATGCCGCTTGTCACTGTAGTAATCATGCTGTTTTTATCATTCCTCCAACGTTTCTCCTCTGTCGCAGTCGTTTGATGTATGACGCTTGACGAGATATCTGTTTGCCGTATTCGAACCACGGAGATAATAGACCGCTTGCCCGACTCCCCATTCCTGTATGATCGCAATCTGTCAATCTTACAGGTTGTCGCGCAAAAACAGGATGATACATGGACTTTGAAAACAAAAGAGACACTGTAAGTGGTCCTCAGCTGTC
>NW_017836924.1:0-709 GCF_001891065.2 Hippocampus comes
AAATTTTTTTTTAAACCCCTTTCAAAGAAGGTTGTCAGTCTGTGCTCCTTGAGTGTTCCTGTTGCTTCTTTGGCACCTACCTTGTCCTCCGAAATCTCTGCATTAGCTTCGTCCAAAATGATCTCCATGATGCTCAGAACTTGCTCTGCTATGGAGGCCCCACCGCTGTCTTTACTCTCTTGTTCTGCCACTAAAGCCTATGAGAGAAGAGGAACGATAGTAAAGGTGCTCTTCAACATGTGTACCATAACGAGAACGTTAGACACTTACCAAGTTTAGAGTTCCGAGCATCACGTTGAGCGTGTTCATCTCTGGTTTGACAAGCTGTTGTCGGTTTATTTTCACTTTTACACAATAACTGAACAACTTCAGCAAAACCTAAAAAGACACGAATCAGCTTTGAATTAGACCACATGGGGACTGACCACTTGGATCATTTTGTGAAAAATTGGCCATATTTGGACATAGGTAGCCCACTTTTAAGTGCAGAGCGCATTTGTTGACTTGCTTAAACAAAGGGAATCTAACCCGGCAACATTTTATAGCATAGTTCAGTCTCCCATTGCATTGGAAGCGCAACGGCGGCTTACTGTGAGCAGATGACGACCCTGTTTAAAATCTTTGATTCCTGATAGCCGATTGAGCATGCACTCCAGTCCACCACACTGTGCCATGACACCTGCCATCTTGTACACCTCTTCATCATCTT
>NW_017836925.1:0-709 GCF_001891065.2 Hippocampus comes
TGAAATCTGAAATTTAGTGGAGCGTAATATGGTCATATGCAGCTTTTGTATTTTATTGAAAAGCCATTTTTTTCCCGCCCACCCAACACTTGATGTTTCCTTATAAGCATGATGCTGCATTTATGTTGCGTGGTCATCTTTTGTCAATTATAAGCTCATCTCATGCACACGTTAGTAATAGCACATCTAACAAATCCATAAACCAAGTATCCGATCGTGACATGAAGCATGAACATGAACATAATGTTTACACACTTCAAAACCGAGTTCTCCATCATCCCAAACCCTCGAATTGCGGAGAGCAGTTGTTATCGTACAGCTGAACGTCTCAAAAAGAAGTCCCGATCTTTTCCCAAAAGACACAATTACAGCATCTGATTCTAAGTTGGTCTCCTCGCCAACGGGACAATGCCGCACCTCCAAGGTACCTTCCCAAATGCAGAGAGCAAACCTCAGAGAGCACATCTTCTGCGCCGTATCGGTGACATCACAGGGGATGATTTACCAGCTGTCACTCCAGTGCTGCCAACTGCTCAACGCCGTGCGTGTAATCGGGCCGGCGCGTCTGGACGATCTTGGGCCGCGCGGTCCTCGCCGCGTCGTCCGGCTCGCCGTCATCCCGAGCCGAGCTGTCACCGAGCTCTTCTTGGCAAACGTGGACGACGACGCTGGGGGTGGTGGGCGTGGCTGTGTGCAGCTCATATTTGTC
>NW_017836926.1:0-709 GCF_001891065.2 Hippocampus comes
TTTTTTTTCTTTCGGGCATTTCCAGTGCTTGAATTAGCTATGGTTGTGCATTGTGTGCAGTGTGTGCAGAGACAGGCCACCTTATGTCCGCTGTTGCACTATGATGTCCACGATGTCACCAATCTATTGAGATCCATGAAAAAAACTACGTTAAGGATTCAAATTCTTCACAAAGAATAAGGCGCCGTTTGTATTGACACTCTCCGAAAGATATTCATTGAACATGTTTGTTGTTGTTGTGTTTCCTTGCGTACAACTGCATGAGAGTATATCAGACTGAATTACAGGCTACCAAAACAAAATGAAGATCCCAACAGCCATGTCAAATAATAATTAGGGGGACTCACACTTGTATTTGTTTGCATAACAAGTTATGTGTTTCTCCTATTTCTTCTCACAACAGATAAGGTTTACGATGATGGTGACCAAAACGCAGCATCATCATCAGACAGTGAGGACGAATTGTTGGGTCAGTATCAAGAAGCGGTCAGTCGTGCCCAAGGTCTCAGAGGTGGAGCCAAGGTGTCTGCTAATGTCAAACATGCGGGACGGTTCAGGTGGGAGAACCGACAGAAGTACAGTCCCCTGATGGCAAATTATGACGGCTACAGCAGTGACGCCTCAGCCGATGTAGGTAAGTTTATTTTAAATCCAATCTGGATGATGAGGTCACTTTGGCCGATACATCATTGAAACACTTCATTTATAC
>NW_017836927.1:0-710 GCF_001891065.2 Hippocampus comes
CAAGCTGCGAGCATCATTTCTGCTTGCTGTCCGAATTAATTTTGACTCTCTCTAAATCCACGCAGGTGGAATTTGGAGCAGGAGACATATTGGGACCTCTCATTGGTTTGAAGGTGTTTCGTAACATCACGCAGCGATGGTATGGCCCAAGAGTTTAACCCACGCATTTCATGTAGCACATGGACTTTTGTTGTTCTGCTCTATCTGCTCGATGCCATTCCTCTGCTCAGTTTCTTGACAGCGCAGTGCGGCTTGCAGTTTTCCCCCCGAGGCTTACGCCCCAGCTGCTCTTTGATGACAGCACGCCACCTGGACCAAAACACGATGGGTTATCTGCAGTGGCGCTGGGGGCCCACCAGTGCCATGACCACAAGTGTGGTGCGGGACACGAAGAGTAGTCACTTCACTCTGGCTGTACAGGTAATCCGAACATTTACGTGTCCCTTGTAACATGACACATTTGGTAACTACTCTCACTTAAGGTGCACTTGCACAATAACTGAGATACAATACAAGTGTTGAATTAAAATTCCAGCATATACGGACGCTCTGGTTCCAAAGTCCTCTTACAGATGAGCTACTGTTACCCACAATAAACGTCACATACAATTCCGGAACAATTTCAAAATGCATTATAGAGCGTGACAGAAAACACAAGCGCGCCTCTAAAAGAGAACAAATGTTGGACAGAGCTAAGCCTCAATGTACTA
>NW_017836928.1:0-709 GCF_001891065.2 Hippocampus comes
CCTCGACAAAAATGAGTTTGACACCCCTGCTCTAATAGTTGGAAATGACAATATTGAAGATCCTAGGACTTCAACGTGAAGACAGCATTTCCAAGGGATTCTGTGGGCACACATGGACTAATAATTGTACCATTTGAATCCACAGACAACTCATTGCACAGATGTCTGCTTTACCCAGCAAGCCAGACCCCCCCTCACCTCGAGGCACGCACCTGTGAGCAGCAAGCACAGCGTAGAAGGGATGGGACGACAGGGCATGGTCGACGCATGTCGTTTCCATCCGTACCAGCGCCAGCTCAGCGAGGGTACGGTGACAAATGCAGTTTGTCTTGAGGCTGGTTCCTCTCCCTTTCGCAGCCTGCAGGAGATTTGCAGCCCTCAGATGTGCTGCATCACACTTGGACCAAACAGCGAGGCGCAAACGCTATGGGACCAATCCACCTACAATGGCCAGGTGACGAGAACTCACAAAAAGTACTGTATTTGCACTGCAATAGCGTCAAACTTTACTTACTCACAAATTCACTTACTAAAGCCATTGTGTTCTTTGAGGGCCAAATTCTAAACGAACATATAAATCATGACAAAGATTAATTTTGCTTTACAGTGACAGCTATTGGCCCGGCATGCACTTTACAAATAATTTTGCCGGTCAATGTGAACAGAGATCGCTTCAGCAAATGTATTGTCTCTACAAAGTTTTTCAAAA
>NW_017836929.1:0-709 GCF_001891065.2 Hippocampus comes
GCAAGGAAGACATTGACGTTGAATTGAGAAGAGAAAGAAGGCATGCATCAGCTGCAGCTTTGCCTTGGGGGCATCAGGATTGGTTCAAAGGCCTTTGCGCTGACAGCGGCCAGCAAAACATATTAGACCGAATTGGTCCGTACCTCATCCCTCAGGCGTTTAGAAACAGTTAACATCTGCCTCACAAAACCTCAGAGGATTCCTAGTCTTTCTATGTGAGGCATATTTACTTTTATTGTCATAAAATCTGAATTCCTGTTTAGTATGCAACATGCATTGGGAAACACATTATGCATGATGGCATGTACAATGTGGGATTGTGCAGGTATTTTGCCTTCACGTCGAACCTAAATGATCACTGCTTGAGTTGGTGCAGCGAATTGTACAACAAAAGGAAGCGAAGAACAAACATACAAGACACACATAAGAAACGAGAGACTTGGATTGGATTTAAAAAAACGTCAAGTGTAAATACTCACACTGAGAAATTATCCTTTAACCTTCCGTTGAACCTGTGCGTGTGTTTTGCTGACGTTTTAATATTTTCATTAAAATTAATCTGACTGATTAGAATCCCTCAAAGAGAAATTTAATTTATACTCTGCTTCATATTTTGTGTTGTACCTCACACACAGAACCAGATTATAAGAACACAAGGTGATCTTTTCTATTTATGCAAACTGGCATGAATTACAAATTAGGGCGGTAG
>NW_017836930.1:0-710 GCF_001891065.2 Hippocampus comes
ATATATATATACGCTCACAAAGTCCTCTCCCCATTCCTCTTCTAATTAAAAATGTATATTTTATTGATGCAGAAATGCAAAACTCTTAAGTTGTTAAATTGGATTAGACAATTTATGTTAGGAAATTGAGTAGTCCCTGTGTAAAAAGCCATGTTTAGGTATCTGCATCAGATCATGTGCTCGCTAGAAGTCTGTCAGTCATTCGAGAGCAAGACTTCTCTGTGTGGCATGCCACTGTGGCTTATAATAGGTCTCTGGTTTTACTCTCTACACGCACACAAGCTAAAACAAACGCACACGTTCCAACAACACTTCAACAACAAGGATCCTTGAGCCACAAGGTGTTTGCTGCGATTTGGCCTTGTTAAGCTGTTAACCCAGAACACAGAGGATTGCTTTTGTTGGAAAGTGCGCGTGCGTGTGTGTCTGTACGTGTGTTTGTGTAGGTGATGAGAGACAGAGCAGGGGGTGTCCTAGCTTTGAGTTAACAGGTCTATCAAGGGACAAACTTCTGTGGCACCGCAAAGCCACATGATCCATCTCCCATTTTAGCTGGTGTCAAGACCATTTTATGTGATGATGATTTGATGCTTGGACACCAAGTCTACTTCTCCTCACTTCAGACAGAGCTATGATAAAAAGTGTTGGAACCACAATGCTACTCACAGGATAAAAGTGTGCCTTTGCTTCGTGTCACACAATTACAAACG
>NW_017836931.1:0-710 GCF_001891065.2 Hippocampus comes
CTGCTGTTTGCTAGCGTTAGCGTCATCATTCCAACACAACGCTGGGAGTGAAAGTCAGCATTATTTAACACTCATCGGAGTCGGTAGGGTAACTACCTGCACGCGACATTGAACATGTTGCATACTTACATTTAAAAATGGCAAATTCCTAAATTTTTGCGTACCATCGTCCTCCGTGTGACACCAACCTGCTACCCGGCTAATGTGAACGAGTATGTGGCAAGTCGCCTTCCGAGTGACGTGTTATTATAATTCTCCAGTTAGTGCGTTTGATTTTTTGTTCTGGGTTAGCCGAATGTTCCAGGGCCAAGTGGTCACACCGTACAACTTGTTACAATACCGCCCATCGGCGTCTGTGAAAGTTCAAATTAGAGCTTCGTCATTCTCGTTTGGGAGCAAATTAAAAGTTGTCTCTATCTACTAGAACTAGATCAATACCGTATATGTTATTTAAATGGTCATGCAAAAATTAATATTCTAAATTATTAATTCTAATTATGTAACATTCCCTCATAATATTGAATTGAACGCACTGTTTATTAGAATAGATGTTAGCCACATTACGTAAAACCTTTTTATTCAGCACAGAAGCGATATGTTCAGTTTAGGGGGGAAAAAAATCAACAAATTGGTGCAGATGGGATACTCTATTTCAGTACAGGAAGTCTGTATAGTATTAAGTAGCACAGTATAGTTAGTGAATTGGTATA
>NW_017836932.1:0-710 GCF_001891065.2 Hippocampus comes
AAAAAAAAATAATCATAATTTTACCTCTTTCTCACTTTTCCACCTTTCTGTGGGTAATCTGCACTCATGTACAAAAAATAAAAAATAAAATAAAAATACAGGAACCCAACTAAACATGATGACCCAATTGTGCAATTCCAACAATGGTGTCAATTTGTATCCTTCGCCTTTTTACAATCTTGAATTTTCATCAGAACACAGGTGCGACGTACAGCGGTGGAAATCAACCAACACTCCTTCAATACCAGCATTAACATTTAATTGGCATCCATTACAATCATTACGTGCTAAAAGTTTTACGGTTCACTCGAAGGCAATATTCTGCATTATGTTCTTTGGCAGTTGAGGCCCAGCCATTGGGAAGTGGGGTTAAATGAAGCAATCGTTGGCTTGCTCGGAGGGATGAACAGATGTAAACCATTGGAAGCCAATTTTCTTTTTTGGGGGGAAGGGGGAGGGAGGGGTCATGCACCAATGAGCAACTTGTATCTAATTGAAGCTTTAGTATGTGGTTCTTTTCATACATGCATGCTACTAAAACCATGACCGCTACTAAGACTTGCCTGAAAATTAATCATTGATTGTCACTTAATGCATGGGACCACATTGCATTCCCGACAGTGAGCCCAGAATGGTAAGTATGACTTGCTGGGGTGTCTTGCCACAAGACACCAGATTCTTGCAGGTATGTGTCAAAATCAGGGATGTCA
>NW_017836933.1:0-710 GCF_001891065.2 Hippocampus comes
AATCACAGACCTCCGCACGGGCTCTTGCCATACTTGCCCTTTCTCCTTCCAAATCGATTGTTAAATCCTGCTTTTGAGCCTTCCCCAATTCTCTCTCTTGCACAAACCAAAGCTACACATTCAGAAAGCGAAATCAACAATAGGCAAATTTCATTCACTGCGCACATGGAGCAGCAAGTGGCTCTGCCTCCTTCTCATACAGGACATGCCAAACTCAAAACGTCGACTAGTTTTTACAACCCGGCGTGTCCAACTGTTTACCATTAATATGATCTTTTTGTGGCAAAATGTCAATATTTTCTCTATTGTGTGCTTCCGTGTAAAATACTGTAGTGTTTACCATTTTAATTCATACGGTATGCTTTCGTTCCTTTTCAAAAATACATCATGGCCAAGAATGTTAAAGTTGTTGACAAAGGCTGACCCCAGGATAGATTATTCCATGGCATTTAATTATTATTATTTTTTTTCTAAACCTGCATAACTTGGTGGTAGACCAATGTCAAAAAAGAAAAAGTTGCGATTTCGATTGTGACCAGCCCCCAACCCCAAATCAAGGCCAACAAGTCCACCGACACCCCCGCGGGGTTGGTGTTAAGCAAACATTGTCAGCCGTGCAACAATCTCCAGCAGAGAGGTGTCTCTTTTCTCATCAGGAAACCTTTCCCACCTCCCAACAACTCCCTGACTGACCCCCCCCCCCCCCCCCC
>NW_017836934.1:0-710 GCF_001891065.2 Hippocampus comes
AAAAAAAAAAGTACAACGCTTGCCTCACTTCTCCATTATGACAACGGAAGCGCCCAAGCGTGTACGGCCGTGTATGTGTGTGCCAGCTGGCTGTGCATGCCTGGACTTGTATCGTTACATTTTAATCCCCCTCTCAGCGTCGGGACTAACCATAAGACTCCCTGCTCATTAGTAAGAGCAGGATAAGCCGATTTAGACCTCACGTGCGCACACACACAGTGCGAGTGAGCGGACACTTCAGTTGCTGTATTGGAGAAGTGAGGCAATCATTTGCCTTTTTTTTCCCCCCAATATTCTTTAAAAGCACCACAATTTACAATTTGCATGCATTCAACAGCCGAAAATGGATGGATAATGCACTTTGGAGTTCAACCTCCCTTGCGTCCCTGAAGGCATCTCGTGAGATTTCATCTCAGACATCAGTGCCGCTGCCCTCCCTCACTTAAATATGGTCGATTTAGCACAGGGGTAAACGAAGAACCACAGTCTAGCAGGGGGGCTCATATGTTCGACCATAATTTCATGATTTCCGACAGGAAAATTGGATTTAAATGAAATAGGGATTATGATCAATCTCACTGAATTACCCAAAACAAGTGGTGCTTTCAGTTTGTTTTCCCGTCGAGGATTAATTACATGGAATGCAAAGAAATCCACCTACCATAGTATTTGCATGCGCGTGTATGTGTTGTGTGTGTGTGAAGGTGTGT
>NW_017836935.1:0-710 GCF_001891065.2 Hippocampus comes
CTGGCGTGATCACTGTACAGAACTTCATTAGTGATAACATCATTGTGCAGCTGTTGCAGGGCACGGCAGGGCCGCTTCCTCTCACATTGATCGCTTCTGTGATTTGCAACATGCAATCCGATGCTCTGTGACAGCTTGTTACTGAGGTTAAAGATGGCAATTTAATTATCTGTCAGAGGTCACATTAAATTCCGACCCTTGACCTCTGGCCACAGGACCATCTGATTAGTGGCAACCGAGCACTGCAGAGAATGCGTGCATGATAGCAGCCCGATAACGAGAGTAGCCTGACTTGTGTTCGGCAATGCTTGAATTTGTGCATATTTGTCAACTATAAACTCCTCCAGAAACCGTGACTACAATACTTTAGGATACATGTCACTAGACTGACCATGTAAGCGAAATGGTTGTTGTAGGCAGAAGGTGATGAGGCCACTGTAATTAGCTGTTTAATGTACACACATAAAAAAGAGAAGAAAAAAAATCCATTACACTCAGCACTCAATAAGCGCAGTTGTAATGAGAAGCGTTCATTCAGACGGACAACGGCATCTGTGTTGTTGCTGGCAGAGATGGGCATTCTGTACCTGGGACGGAGGACGGAGCACGAGAAGTTTTTCAAAAGGGATGGATGAAGCAAGGACGGAAGTGGGTTTTTGTCCATCCCTAACCGCGTCACGTATGTGGTGTCAGGAGGCAAAAAAAAAAAA
>NW_017836936.1:0-710 GCF_001891065.2 Hippocampus comes
ACGAGTGGAATGATGGGCCCTTAAGTAATTTTTTTCTGAGGAGAAAATATAAAATAAATAACATATCACACATTCATATATTTCTTATCAAACACACATTCAAAAACTAAATACAGACAACGTCAATCTCATTAAATTCGGGACACGTGAGCTATAATTAATCCCATATTTTTTACATTGGAGTTTGTTTGTGATTTAATGTTACCTATCTTACAAATTCTTTTCACTCATTACTTGCAGCCAAAGTTGGCATTATTACCCTGCTGATGGTCTGTGAACAGCGAAACCGTGAGCATGACTGCGGCTGGGGCTGTCTGTCGATGGGTCGTTAGATGGATTTGTGGAATTTCACTGTTCGCTGGTTTGTACAGATTCTCATTTCGTTCATTCTTCAGCGTCGTATTGCGGATAGCTTTCAATGAACACACTTTAGAAGTACAGATACTTGTGTTTAAAAAAACAAAAAACAAAAGTAGAACTATACTGATTCAACCAGTTCCAGATTGTGATTCCTATACGCAAATTTCTGGTCTCATTTTCATATTTTCAGCCCTTGACTGTCATGATTCAGATCAGACCACAATATAACTCGAAATCCTGTGAGAAGCAGTCATTTAAAACATATTTTACATTGTATTGTTGTGGTTTTCGAGCGAGTATGTCTGTTAATGTTAAAACATTTGCAAAAATATCCTCTAAAGTTTTTTTTT
>NW_017836937.1:0-710 GCF_001891065.2 Hippocampus comes
TTTCGTTCCGTTGCCACTGAAGGGATGCTGCCAGTCGCATGGAACGCTTCTTCGCCACCTGCTAAACAAAATGGCCGTCTGTCTGTTTCGCAAACGGATGAATGTGTCAATCTGATTGGCACTTGCGAAATTATCAGCAAGCAGACTGTACGTGTACATTCGGTGACGCAGCATTGGGTACCCCACTACACATGCATCTCACCCCCACAAAAATGGTATCAACAATAAAGAGGGTCAATTTTGATTGTCACTGCCACAGAGGAATTAGTTCAGAATGGCGTGTTTGTTCCACTTTTGTTTGTCTTTGGAAGCTCGAAATATCGATCGAAGCAGCCATCACTTTATGATGATGCAGTGCAATTCTCCACCGCCATCAAACAACCACAATCGTAAACATCGAACATCATATTATATTACCTCATTGACTATGTCTTGAGCATCGACTGATACATTGATGCCGCTCTCTACCGGATCTCTTAAGATGGGACTCACTGAAGTCGGTGACTTGGTCCCAAATGACATCCACACATTTCTAATAAAATCCATGTGACGTTGGTAAAAAGCGCATGTATTTCTAGGCAGGCAGGCAGGCATGTTGTGGTCCTTATATCGGAGTCGGAGCTCCTATTCCATTTAGAAATTTGAGCTGCCAGCTGTATGTGTTAAGCGTCCTGGCCCATTGCTACCCAGAGGCTTCCCTGTGGATGTGC
>NW_017836938.1:0-700 GCF_001891065.2 Hippocampus comes
CACACACACACACACACACACACACAAAATGATTACGCAAAATGTTTTACCTTTGCTTGCACTTCAGCACAATAACAACAGATAAAAACACAACAGCCACGAGGGAAGTAATGAAACCATTTGATGGTCAAGAAAAGAACGTGAACAAGGAGACTGGCGGCAGCAGTAGAGACCATGGTTAAATTTGTATTTTTAATGGCAACACAGTGAAATATTTCTGGTTGACATCATTTTTCTACGAAGGTAGGGCCATTTTGAAGGGACTCTAATGAAAGGTTGTTCTGATGTTCACTTCCCTGTGCAGGACGCTTGAACGTATTCCTGCTGTCAGTGGGCGATATAACAGTGACTCCCAGTGTTCTACCAGTTAAAATGCGGTAATGACCTCGCTGTTGTCAGCAAAGCTAACATGTCTGGCTTGAAATCGTTTTTCGGAAGCAGCAGAAAATGGAAACCTCCCCGCTGAAGGTCAATATAATGACCAAGTAATGGCCACAGGACGCAATTGATCACTGCAAACCATTAAGTGAGACAGAAGTGCCAAGGGTCGCCATATTTATTGATAAGAAGGATTAGTGTCTCCATTTAGGACAGCGGGTCAGGACATCATCCGTGCCTGTCAGAGATGGTGTGCCCCAGGGAGCCATAGTAGGTTGACTGAGATTGTCCCCAGAAACGCTGACTGATTTTTTTTTTTTTT
>NW_017836939.1:0-710 GCF_001891065.2 Hippocampus comes
AGCAGTGGTTGACAAATGTTTCAGCAGACAGAGGCCACCCAAACTTCAAGACAACAGATGCAGTGCCAATGATGGCTCGATATCGGCGTGACCAAGACCAGGCCTTGGTAGCGGCCTGCTGTCAGAGAGGCTGTCAAAGGAGCGACCTCTCTCTGCTCTGCTAGTTGGCCGGCATCACCTGACACAGGGATTCATTTGTTGGGAATGAAAGCATCCCTGATTTTGAGTCAAAAATAAAGACTGAATGTTGTTTACGAAATGTTACGCCTTTTTTAAAATCTTTGTTCAAGACAATCTTGCTTCCGGTCATGTGTTAAGAGAGTAACGCGTTACTCTAATACATTCATATTTTACAGTAATGACTAATTTAACCCTTACTTTTCTCAGAAAAGTAATCTGTCTACTGTTACTTTGCAAGATCAGAATTGGTTACTGGATTGCAGTTCACAGAGAATTTATTGTCACTTATCATTCATTTCCAAAGTGATTGTTGGGTTGTTGGGTGCAGCAGTAAGAGGCATCTGACGATACTTGAATAGGAATCACGTTAAGGAAGCAGAGTGATTTCCGTTTTCAAGCTGGAAATCCAGTCACTATCTTCAGTTTATGTCAGATGAAGAAAATATTATGGTACATTGCACACAGTGCTGTTGACCAAGTGTTATCTAGTTTCCAAAACTGATCGCAGCACATGTAAAACTAAAGCGAAA
>NW_017836940.1:0-710 GCF_001891065.2 Hippocampus comes
TTTTTTTTTCCCCCCAAAACATTACATAACTTGTATTCATTTCCATATAAATGCATTCTAAATGTAATTCCATTCAACGTAATGGACTTACAAAAGGGCTGAGCAAGCGCGAGTAGTTTTCCATCACGTTTATACCCGCCACCGTGAACCCCGAGCATTCCATTCCTGTGTTTATCCTCCACATTTAAATGGCCGAGATGACTTTTAATGGCGCCATCTTTAAGGTGATGGATGCGGTCATTTGTAAATGCTTTTCCCTGCGATTCCCGCCATCTGTTCCGACTGACGGAGTCCTCGCCGTGTCGACACGGCAGGACAAACGTCCCAAAGTCTTTGATAAAGTTGATGTCTTAAAATAAAAAACCGGGTGGTTTATGTGGTCCTTTTAAAACGCTCGCCTTCTTTATAGCAATGTTGATGTAGTGATGCCACGGGAGCATTTAAAATGGCAATATATGTATTATTTATGATGTATTTAGAGGAAGATGTTATGGCATATTACAAATCATTTTGCTCAAAGGTACCATTTGTTGATTTGTGGATAATCAGACACTGGGTGACGTTGAATGTACAAATATGATATAAAATGTCCATTTGTTTTGATGCCTTTGCTTTTCAATTTGTAACATGAAGTTTTTTTCGAGGAATCTCTTGAAGGCTGCCGTGAATCATTGCATCGATCCAAAATGAAGGAATTATTAACCATCAAC
>NW_017836941.1:0-710 GCF_001891065.2 Hippocampus comes
TTAAAGTGCTCTATAAATACAGTTGAGTTGAGTATTGAGTTGATTAAGTCCACAATAGGTTATTGTTGGGGTACAGTAAGTCAATATTGAAATCCGCACATATACTGTAAAACTTTCATGAATTTTCGGGAAACAGTTGGTGACATGCTACAATGTTATTAAGACCTAATTTAATATGTTTTGCCTAGGAAAAAAATGCAGCCACCTGCTGCTTCCTGGAGCTGCCATCAAGCTCACCCGATTCCCCCTCCATTCCGCCCGACCAGATAACAGGGTTTTATTCGGAGCCCAATCAACTCATTGATCCTGGAGCATTGCTCCAACTTCACCATGAGCTCCAGATCCGCCAGACGCCGGGCTTTCTCAGCATTTTGAATCCTCAATGCTTTCACCTCCTCCACCAGTGCAAGGATGCCTTTCTGCTACAGTTGACAGCAGACATCGCCTCCCAAAAACATTTCGATGTTTCCTCGCTCATCAGCTGTCAGTGCCATCTTGGCCTCAATGCCGTATCCAGGCAATACATTAAGTAGGGTACTTGGGCAAATTTGTTTTATCCGAACACACCAGCAACAGCTCTTCAATGAGTCACAACTTGTTGTGTGACACAGCCTTTGAATTTTGTAAACTAGCATTCTCATCGCTGTTTCAACTCCACAAAACGCCGGTATGGAGGCGTGTGGCAGCATATTATTACAGACTATAACCAG
>NW_017836942.1:0-710 GCF_001891065.2 Hippocampus comes
CTGCTTCTTAACTCATTAACAGATGAAATAATGGACCTTTGACTTCTATTGCCGTCAATGGCAGTGTTAATGTGAAGTGAGATTCAACCGAGTTCGTTGCCAGCTTGCATCTTGGAGAATTTGCAAATCGGGTCACTTGTTAATATAAAAAATAATATCTAGCATGTGTTTAGATGCAGCATGGGTACCGCGCGACACTAAATCTATGGTTCCAAATCACATTTCCAAACGGTCCAAGACTACATCGTTAATCAGCATGCGAGGAGATGTGTTCAGTCACCTCAATGGCTAAGAATGGCAGCACGGACTGTTTTTAGGTTTGAGCCATATTTATTTGTCACCCAAGAAACAAAGCGGCGGCTGAAATGGTTAATCGCTTGAAGTTAAATTGCCTTTTTCTTTTCTTACCCTTCCCCAGTCTCTCTCTCTCTTTGCCACACTGCTTCTTTCTTGTTGTTGTGTTGTAGCATTAATTAGATTTGCCCAGCTCAGCGCAAACCTATTCCATTTATAGTGACAGAGGAAGACAGAGGGAAAAGAAGAAGGACATGGAGGAAGAAGGAGGAGGTGGCAGTAGGACAAGTACATGTTGCCGGGAGGAAAATGCTGTTTCCTTTATAAGATCAGAGAGCTTTTTCGCAACAGTGTAGATTTCCACCATAACCTGGTTTAAAAATACAAAACAAAACAACAACCAAAAAAAAAAAAAA
>NW_017836943.1:0-710 GCF_001891065.2 Hippocampus comes
ATTTTGTGACAACTCTTAACAGAGAACTGAAGTGTGTCAAACTGCCCTCAGTCTTTTGTAAATGGGATTGTGAATGGCATCCATGTTTCCCCTCATAAAACTAGTGGAGAGGAAGAGCTCATGGAGATATTTACAAATGTGTTTGGATGGAAATATGATGCTGATACTGATAAGACATTCTTGCTCTCTGATCCACCCGTGATGTCATGTTAATTGTGCTTTGTATTGCACGTCTGCGCAGAAAATATTTTTGGACCCTCATGCTTTACGTACACTAAAACAATATGGGTTATTTGATCCAAATATTGCTCAGTAAAGCGTATTTTCAAACCTGAACCTGCAAACAACAATGTTTATTTCTAGTTTATTTGCGTGAAAACGGTGTAAACTGATGCGTTAATTTTTCACCCTGGAGAAAAGCGCGGCAATTACGGTTTGAGATGACAACATTTTCTTTGAATAACTGCATTGTTCAGCCAAGCTAGGATGTGGCAGAGGAAATGTGACCATGATCGTGTCAATAAAAATAGCCAATTCGGAAATACTGTTTTGAGAGAAGCCTCTTAAAATTCCTTGAGGATGAGTTGCAAAATGAGAGTCCCCTTTCTACTAAATTGAATATGATACATCCTGGAAAGGGCATGTGGGAATTTGCGGGGCAGTGAGTTTATGTCGTGGGGCTGAATGGAGAAAACAGAAGCAGGAAAAGA
>NW_017836944.1:0-710 GCF_001891065.2 Hippocampus comes
TTTTTTTTTCTTTTTTCAGCCCAGGTGAAAAAGTCATGGTGATTTGCTGGTGAGTTGGAGTGTGTTCATTAAAAGAGGCTTAGAACAAACAGGGCTTGTCATTCTGGGCACAACGCTTGGATTTAAGAATAAACAGCACTTGTCATCAAAACAAGGGGATGCAGTGCTTCAATATACAGGAGCTTTCAAAGATCAAGTCAATCATTCCATCGTTTCGTGTTTTGAGTAAGTTCGAATACAACAGCTGGACACTAACTGGTCAAAGCATTTAAGGATAAAATTTGTCTGCCACAACAAAGTTGTAATTGACTCTGGGGTGTTTGATGAACAAAATGCCGCACATTCATAGCAGCGCTGGACGATTCATCGAAATATTAACCATGATTTCAATTTTGGCTTCTCTCAATCTTCTAAACGTTATAATTGAAGACAAATGATTAAACGGCACGGGTAGTCTGCAAGTTCCTGATGTTGTGAAAGCACCCTGAATGCACCATATTGTTTGTGTAGCAAACGTGTAGGACAGGGGTTTCCAACTCGGGTGCTCGAGGGCTCCTATCAAGCATGTTTTACATGTCTCCCTCCTCCAACATCATTATCACGCTCTCAGAGCTTGCTGATGAAATGATCATTTGAATCAGGGTGTGTTGGAGGGTATTGACATTGAAAACAGGCTGGACAGAGGCCCTCGAGGACCAGAGTTGGACATC
>NW_017836945.1:0-710 GCF_001891065.2 Hippocampus comes
AAAAAAAAAAAAAAATGACCGTATTTGGAATCTTGGACAAGTAGTATAGGCGCATCTTGATAAATTAGAATATGGTGGAAAACGTCATTTAATTTCAATTGTGAAAGTGACAGATAAGTGAAAACATTTTGTTGTATAATTTTGATGCTTCCAGCTAATGAAAGCGTAGCTTAGCTAATGCAAACCGCTAAATTCAACTTTTGGAGAAATTATATTATTACATACAATGCTTTACAAAAATGCATAAGAATTGGCCTTCCTATGTGTTTCAGAAATCAGCGTTTCATGTTTTGTGTTGAACTGATGAACATTTTCTACGATTTTCTAATTTGTTGAAATACATGTGCGAATTTTTTCCCATTCTGTATGGTCATTAAAAAATGGAAACATTTTTGTCCTATAAATTAATTTCTTTTTCATTAAATTTTTTTTTGAAAGATTTAAAAATGAAAATTTGATTTTTAAATGAATGCCCGATAAAGTGGCTTCTTGCAGTGTGTGCGACTGGGCCACAAGGGGCAGTATAATACACACACAAAGAATAGATTCAAAAAGTAAGTGACACGATTAGCCGATACAGTATATTGTTTGTTGTTGTCTTTTCTGGGGGAAAAAAAAACATGCCTGTAATAGATGTCATCATGTTTGTCTACACGTGTTACTCCACCGTTTGTGTTCAACTATGCATCGCTTCAAGGCTGATAACGCCA
>NW_017836946.1:0-710 GCF_001891065.2 Hippocampus comes
TTTTTTTTTTCCGAGGGTCAGACAACGGAGACGATATTCGGAATCAAGGGAGGAAGTTGCGGCATAAGCTCGCGCCTTAGCATTTTTGCACAATTTCATAGCCCGCATTTTTAATATATATGAAAATCAGGCTTTGTGCATGTTTCTTTTCTAATATCAACGGCAGGGATGTTTATTTTATTTATTTCTTTTGGGTAAAATTTCAGTATCGGCAAGATCTCATGATCAACATCATTTTTTTAAAACTGCGGTCACTGCATGAATCCCTTTCCAAAGGAGAATAGAAGAGGCAAAATTCTGGCTTTGGGGATCCTTTTGGTGACACAGCAGCAGCTCATTGAAAATGTAATACACTACTTCCAAGTCACAGGTCACCTGGCAATCTGAATTTTAAAAGGATTGTGAATAATATTCTGTTTTATTTTCAAAATGAACTATGTGGCCTCCATCACGAATCCAATATATGTCTTAATCTTCTGGGCTCTTGAAGTCCACGGCTCCGGAACAAGGCCTTTGACTCCTCAACTTAATAAGGAAATCACTTGTTTTCTCATCCATCCTGCCAGGAACTGACAAAGCAGGAAAGCTTTTTCTTTTTTATTTCCCAAGTCAATGATGAAGCATACAATTTGTGCCGGAGTGTACTGTAATGCTTTGCGAATACAGAGGAAAAAAGGGGCCCTCCAGTCAAGTGGAAGCTTCACAGATTC
>NW_017836947.1:0-710 GCF_001891065.2 Hippocampus comes
TGTGTGTTGTGGCAAAAATACAACAAAACATTGCGGTCATCCACTTCCACAATGTAAACAGTAGAGCGGCCACATGATGCGAATATATTGCCATGTTGCTGGGATACGACAGACATATCTTTCCTACGGGTGTTCACTTCACTGGAAACTCTTGAGGCGGGTGAATTTACCAGAGTGAGGATAATTGTGAATAAACTGAAATGTTTTGATTTGCTACTATGAATATGAAGCCTCCACAAGACCACAAACTGGAAGTTGTTCATGCAGAATAATTCACTCATTTCACTCCCTTGTTTTGAATAGTAGCAAACGTACAAGAAATAACTTTGTATATCATCCATAGGAATAAAAAAATTTTGGACTCCAAAAGGATTAAACATCCAATAAACACAGGTGGGGGCTTAATATGGGTATCACTAAATTTCCCTCTACTTCCCATCTCCTTTTAATGTTGAAATCGTGGTTTCACTTTACATTCTGATGAACACGATATACAGTACTCTCAGGATTATTTTTGATAAGTACCATTGTCCTAATCTTTATGAAAAATTTCCAAAATGCCCTCTCTATTCATTGCATCGTTGGTGAAATTGTTCTTCCAAATGACATCTCTAATTTGTAGGTATCCAAAATAGTTTTGACTTTGTAAATTGTAAGATCATTGGAAGAGAAACATTTGAACCTGTTATCATATTTGGTGGGTGGACATT
>NW_017836948.1:0-710 GCF_001891065.2 Hippocampus comes
ACTCTCTTCCAGCAATCCAGGAGGATGCTGTTTTTGCAGCACAATCTAATGTGGCATCTCCCCTTGCCACACATGATATCCAAGGTCGTATATAGTATTTAACTCCATTAAATCCATATTTATAGTTACTAGATCTCAGTTTCTCAGGCTTAACTTCATATTTCTTATCTTGAATACTCCCACCATTTGAGAACTGGAAAGCAATATAGATGCAATGTAAGCCATTAGATCACTGAAAACTAAGTGATGCATTGGTAATACACTTACAATTTTGAACATTAGTGTCCAAGCATCTTTGAGAGGGTGTCAAATGAGTCCTAATGTGTTTTGCGTTGCATAAATGTAATTTGTCCAAGTAGAAGACAAATCAGTGTCTTGTCTTCAGCCTCCAGGACTCCCCCCCACGCCTTGTGTTGATTTCACTTCATCCCCGCCCTCTTAAAGACCGACTGTCTCGTTTTTAATCGTTTATGAACATGGTGTGAATGAAAAGATCGAAGCTATGCTTCATTTGGGATGGAGCACCACAATTTCTGGGCGTGAGAGAGCCATTGATGATCTTATTAATTTTTTTTCTTTTTTTAAGAACAGAAGCAATGTCTTCTTTGCATCTTTTATCCATGACAAAAATGCCTGGAAATGTCTTGTCGTATCTCACGTTGACTGCTGTTTTCTACTTCATCCTAGAAAAGCAGAGCTTTGCTCACTAC
>NW_017836949.1:0-710 GCF_001891065.2 Hippocampus comes
CAGCATTGCGCCAATGGAATCTTTTTGAGGTGCTAATAGGAAAAAGTTTCCGGAAAATCCCTTTCCACGTCATCACAACAGCCCCGGGCAGAGCAATCACGAGAGTTTCCTTCCATCACGTCGCACCTGCTGCTCGTGACGCAGCCAATGAATGAAAAGTGTCCCGTTTCCGAACCTGGCGGGGTCGCCTCGACTCTTGTTCCGCTACCCTCTCACCTACTGACCTCATCTAAGGTCCGTAAACATGAGCTCCCCCTCCCGAAAAACACAACAGCAAACAACACTGACGAAAGTTATCCCATCCATATCAGAAGCACTTTTCTGTCTGCGTTCGCAACGGGCAACAGTTTCCTCAAAGCGTATTCGGACCATCCCGAACAGAAAACTCAACACCACAGTTGACCTTCGAATAGCGAGAATGCACAAATAATTGTTGTGCCCCTAAAAGTGATTTTAATTTGCTAGATTTGTAATTTAAACCACATGCCACAAACTATGATTCCCAAACCTTTTTGTTCAGGGGATCAATTATTATTATATTGTTATTATTTTGATGACAGAATAAAGTGATAGAATCTTATGACTACAGAGTCATTATTTGAGAGGAAAAAAAAAGTTAGCCCCCAAAATTCATTATCTTATCTAAAATATCAGAATTTTATGAGAATAAAGTCGTAACCATTTCGGGGACAGCGGTTACTACAGTGGAC
>NW_017836950.1:0-710 GCF_001891065.2 Hippocampus comes
AATTTTGGCGTAAAAATCTGTGCGGTGAATGGCATATCTCTGCAGAGTGGCAGGTTGGACCCAATGTTGTTAATTTGTCAGATAAGCACAGGCCAGTGGACCAGCAAGAGGGAGGGCTGCGCTGTTGAGGGGCTGGTTGCAGCCGACTTCAGTCAAGGCCAATCAAAGTGGCTCCTTTCAGTTCCTTTCAATGAGTGAAGGAGGCGCACTGTTAGCGCAGCAAAGTCTTGGCATTGCTGAAGCACATCTGCTCCGTGAAGTGGGCATTTGGAGACTGCCTCCCCTCCTTTAACCTGATAGATTTTTGAGAGGGTCTGATAACCGCTGTTCACATATTTCTGAATGAAATGCATTGTGTTAGACTATCCGTCTAACCTGCACCAACCACTTGAACGTGGTCTGAACAGGCATAAGGTTTAGATCAACTTTCCGGGACCAATTTGTCACTCCATTGGGCGCACCTCCAAGACACTACTCCCGTTGTGCTGGTCTACTCAGCTTGGCGGAGACCAGTCTGCCTAAAAATAAACTTAACTGAACCAGGAAAAAAACTGGAGGACCATCCAACAAGCTTATACAAGGAAGAGTGATGGGTGAGAGATTTGATGTTGGCGAGGAAGCTCAGAGCCCCAAGATACCCCGAAGCCAGAGCATGTAAACTGCTGGGGGGCACAGAGAGCTGGTGTTTAGTCAAAGGGGATGGGGGGGGG
>NW_017836951.1:0-711 GCF_001891065.2 Hippocampus comes
TTTTTTTTTAACCCCAACATAAATTATTAAACTGACAATTCATCTTAACAGACCCACTGCATCTTCCCCTGTCTCTTAAATTTATAGAGCAGGGAGTCCTATCAAACTTTATAAGCTAATAATGCAGTTAGGGCCGTTAAGTGTTGCCATCGCCCTCCTGATGCAACGGTCAAGTCTCACAAGAGTTCTTCGCGGAGGACTGAAGGGCTCGGAGTTTAGTGTGGCTATCGGACCTGCACAAAGGTGCCTGACTAGACTCACAATTTAATGGTTTTAGGCACAGTAAAATACTCTCTGAATGTGACTGGAATTTATATTGAAGGCACCATCGGATTTGTCCCATTGTGACTCGTGAGGAAGACGAAAAAAATCCTCGGTTCGCAATTTTGTTTTGATTAGGAACAATGATGAATGGGGCTCTTGTTTGGCACATTTGCCACACATCCACAACGTAACACACAAAACTGTTGTTGTTTTTTTTTCTTGAATCCTCCTTATGTACAAACCAACAAACGACAACCAAAACAACACTGGCTATTACGAATTATTAGTTTCAAGTGACCCGGTGCATTGCTTTGTGTCCCAAAATCATCATTTACATCTTGAGAGAGCAGACTTGATTCATCCAGGACTGATTTCCAAGATGTTGTGCTGCAAATCAAAGCGTGGTTTGGGGAAAAAAAAAAAAAAAAAAACACCAAACAAGAACCT
>NW_017836952.1:0-710 GCF_001891065.2 Hippocampus comes
GGAAAATAAATTGCTGGCTGCAACTATGTACTGTTGGAGCAAGCACATGGCCAGGATGCAAACAGTTCGCAGTATGTCCTGTTTATGATGAGCCGTGTGCATACGAAAACAGACTGTCTCAAAGATTTACACCAAGAATGTTAAACTCATCCAGATCGCTGTCTCAATCAACCCATCCTTCCTGTTTGTAACGTTTCCAGCTCAACAGCTGCTTGTTTTTCTCTCCAAATAACCCAGTTCTTATTTCTCCGGTCATATAGTTTTGCGAATATCCATCAAACCATCTGCAGCTATGATGCAATGAGAACAGACAGAGAACTCCTGCTGGATTCGATTTGGGATTTTCTGAAATTATTTCACACTTGACCTTTAAATTCAGAGCAGGGGAGATGCGCAAAACAGACACGCTGAAGTTCTTGCAGGAGTTTGGCGAGTGCATAATGAAAGGAACTGCAAAAAGATCTCTTTCCGGTGATGTATGGCTGCTGTGACGCGGGCCTTCCAATCTTTGTGTGACAACAACCCCCACGGTTGGCATCCATCATACACGTCCGTGGAGTTCAGAATCTGTCTGCCTACCCCTCACTCAAATTTACCAAAAGTCAAATGACACCACGACTTAGACCTGCTTTTACCTAGTCTACGGTCTGGTCACCCCTCTGTCACCAATTCGTTAGGCGCGCCGGGGGCATGTAAAAGGAAACTCCCTC
>NW_017836953.1:0-711 GCF_001891065.2 Hippocampus comes
GGAGCTGGAATTGAACCCGGTACCTCTGCACTGTTGAGGTCGACGCACTAACCACTCGACCACGGGCCGCCCGGCATTTAAATCATTAAACTTATTGAAGTGTATTTCGGCAGCTTGGTGACAAAGTGCTGCCTGCGTGAGTAGAAATACAATTGAATTTTTTTGTCTTTTTCTTCACAGTCTGGCTAATAAGTCGAAGCCCTCATTTCGTCGTGACGGCTTATCTTCCTGCATAAATTGCATATCAACCACAGTGGGTGCTCAGGGCCGTTATTCTTCATCCATAGTGCATTTTGACTGAAATCTCATTTTAGTTGGACACTTAGGAACTGTTTTGAATGCAAAATGTCTCCTTTAAACCATGGGATAAGTTGCTAACAAATACAAATACTGCACTGCGCATACTGTAGTCATTCAGGCTTCCAGGAGGTCTTCAGCTATTCACGGCAATCAACGTGGTAAACGAATGCCGTTGAGTCTGGCCTTCCTTACCTCACGTGACAGCAGTTGCACTAAGCGGCTGATAACGTTAACTCATAATAGGGCTAAAAATGGAAATCCGCGGCATGCATTTGCTCGAGCATCACGACACTGCATGACCACAGAGCTAAATTTAAGAGCATTTAATTCAATGTACTTTTCCTCCTCGGCTGCAGACACAAGAGGAGCGTGCTTATGGAGCGCTGTTTTTCTGTGCAGAACCAGAGAGTT
>NW_017836954.1:0-711 GCF_001891065.2 Hippocampus comes
GTGTGTGTACCTTGGCCTCCGAGGCAGCCATCTCTTTCTCTTCCTTCTCCAGCCTCACCACAGCTTCCACGTCATTCTCCAGTTTGGAAATGAGGTCTCTGAATTTGAGGATGACGTCTGTAACGGACGCAGCGCAGTTTTGCTACAAGAACGTGTGACCCAACGTGGTGCGCGCACGCTTACCTGGAGGGAGCACGCGGGCCTTCACAGTGCTCTTGGCCGACTTGACGACTTCCTTCAACGTTTTCCTCTCCGACTCGCCGACCAATGAGACGGAGCGTCCCGAGCGCCCCGCTCTGGCCGTGCGGCCCACGCGGTGGACGTAGTGCTTGACGGTGGACGGCATAGTGAAGTTGATGACCTGATGAGTGCGTGGTCAGTGAGCGGCGTGCTCCGTTTGTGAATCCCCGGAGACCCACGTGCAGCTTCTCACCGTTTTGACGCCGTCTATGTCCAGACCTCTGGCCGCCACGTCCGTCGCCACCAGGATGTCAATCTGGTCGTCCTTAAAACGCCTGCGCAAAGTTCTCGTGGTTATATTTCCTCAAAAGTCAGATTGTCTTTTGAAAGCAGCCAGGTAGCATATAATGTAATCTTTGGGCAGTTTATTCATTGGTGGGGGGAAAAATTAACGAATAAATTCACGTTACAAGCTAGGCTGTGGACTTATCGATATTTATAGCGCACTGTATAAAGCCAGGAATCCACTGG
>NW_017836955.1:0-711 GCF_001891065.2 Hippocampus comes
AAAAAATGTCCACACCAAAGCAAAAAAAGGTCAACCAGAATCCGCTTGCCGTACCGAATAAATAAACAAATGCTAACGTGGGTGGGTGCTTGTGTCCCTCCCGCAGGCTTACAACATCCACGTCAACGGCGTTCTGCACTGTCGGGTGCGCTACAGTCAACTGCTGGGCCTCCACGAGCAGGTAGGACCGAACCGGCCTCCTGGCGCTTTTTCGCACGCTTTCATTGTCACGTTAGTGCCTTTCACAATGTGTTTTCTGTCTTTGTGCTGTCGAAATGTGTTGCAAGCGCAACGTATCCGCCAATGATATCTTGAGAAGTAGTCAGCAAGCGAGAAAAGCACATTTAAGCCGCGCTTTTAGCAACATGACGTCATGTGAGGGCTGTCTGGCGGCAGGGAACTCTGCTCACTTCAAAAAATAAAAATCGGCAGCTGTTTGGATGAATGAATGCGCAACTGTGATTGAGTGTTGATGAATCACGTACGGGGGCGGATGGAAAGGGCAAAATGCCGTCAGCCTTGACAAGAACCGGTTTTTGCGCCGACAGATCAAGAAGGAATATGGCAGCAACGTGGTGCCTTCCTTCCCTCCAAAGAAGATCTTCACGCTGACTCTCGCTGAAGTGGAGCAGAGGAGGGAGCAACTCGAGAAGTACATGCAGGCCGGTCAGTTGTTTATGAAACCCCCTCTATGTGCGCGCACACACACAC
>NW_017836956.1:0-711 GCF_001891065.2 Hippocampus comes
TTTTTTTTTTTTTGTTCAAATGATGAAAAGCGGATAATTCAGGTTGATTTATTAACCATAAGCATGTAAAAGGAAGCTCCCGCGGTGCCATTTCAAAGTGCTATTTCTTGCTAATGGGATAAAAACAGGGAGGCATATACAGTAAGCGCGATCCAAACCCTCTTACTTGATGTTGTCCAGGCAACCGGAATCGGGCTTGAGGATGGCTGTGTGATGGAACATCTTGTAGAGCGCAATGGCCAGGAAGATCACGTTGAGCTGCGGGAAAGAAGAGCGGGGACGTATCTATTCATTTCGAATCAGACCACTTTGGAGCGCAAAGCTCGCCTGCCTGCCCCCCACTTTGCCAAACAGAGCGCAAAATCCTACGAAACCTCCGTGATGGTACTAACTCCCCTACTCAGCCCCTCGAAGTAACGCGGTCAAGGGTGACAGAAGCGTACTTGTAAGAGCGAGCCCTTCCACCTGACTTATTCATACGCCTCTCATCTTAGTCACACCAGAAAAAGCAGCAGTTAGACGCACCTTACGGACACCAACTTCATCGCTTCCCGGAAATTGAGAGATGCACGCAAATGCCCACGCTCATCCCCCCTCAACTGCCTTAAAAATAAAATGCTCAACTTTTTATACTGCTATTATTATACTGCGATACTGTTTTCCACCCACTACTTTGGCCTGAAATATTCACATCAAATATGAATTATCCTC
>NW_017836957.1:0-711 GCF_001891065.2 Hippocampus comes
TGGTTTTTTTTACAGTCTCGATTCTTGTTCTTTTTTCTTTACCTGTCAGTCGGATTTTGATGCTGGACCCGTTCCTCCGAGTCCCAGGATTCGACATCACTCCGTGAAAAACGAGCCCACAAAGTTTGCCTTCGGGTCTCTTAAAAGAGACCGTTTCACGACTCTGTTGGATGGCGAATGTCTTCAGATTACAAACACGCGGTTGTTTTTTCGGTTCTTCATGGATGCGAATGTATTATTTCATGGCAAAGTCCTGCGCTTCTTCGAGATCCGACAACACGGGAGAACATTTTCGGGCAGGCTCAAGCACGTAATGACGTCACAGTCCTCACTGTACAGCCTTACGTGCTCGCGTCCGGTGGGCGTGCCCGTGGAAGTCCCTGCACGCAGTAAGACGTTTTATTTTTTGAATTGAAATGCTATTGACGGAAGCGTATTGAATTCACTTGGGGAAAAATGTTTTTCTGAGTAATTTTGTTTTGTTTTATTTATTTTTTCTGGGATTAGACATTTTTCATGATTGACTAAAATGTATCAAAATAAAAATGTGTCGTTAAATAAAACCAGTCCATTTAAAATTGATTTAGGATTCTGGATTCCTCTGACGATTCTATTTTCATGAACAAATCAACAGAATCTAATTCAGTTTCAAGAGTTAACATTATGTATGCTGAGCTCTGAAGAATAGAACTTTTATCTTCTCTAAGTATA
>NW_017836958.1:0-711 GCF_001891065.2 Hippocampus comes
AAAAAAAAAAAAAAAAAAGAAAAGCTATTAGAGAAGGGCATGCTGCAAAGGGCGTTCGTGCAGCGTTGTCATGGCGTCTGGTTGCCAGATAAAGAGGGCAAACAAAGTTCTTTTTCCAATTTCGGATGATCTGCAGCAGCCTATTTCCTTGCGGAAGCGGGTCACATGCACATCGAGTTGCTTGACAGAAGGTCCCTGCAATCCTCTGTCATGATAGCCCGTCATTTACCCAAACAAAAATCCTGTCACAAGTGTGAAATTCACGGACCACCTTTGAGATTTTCAGATTTTTTTTTTGCTGAATGTGGCATCGCAGGGAACAGATGGACTGTTTTAAATTCAACGCATACAGTATGCCAGGAAACCATTCAGTCGGCGTGGTGTTCTCTGTGACCTCTAGCCGCAATGCCCCTGCTTCTTATAATCCCTTTTCCCAGAAAATGAATCACATCCATACCTAATCTAAACATTGAAATGCCTCAACAAGTTGACTTAGTTATCGCAGCCTGAATATATATTTTTAAAAAAAAACAAGAAAACAAGACACACATACATACCTGTGACGGAGTAGATTTGCGTGCAGTTGTAGAGCAGCGCCACCTCTCCGAATACTTCCCCTGCTTCGATCGCGAACAATTTTTGTCCATCTTTCGTCACGTCTAGCCTCCCCTCTGTGATGACACACACTCGGTCAAGGCGGCGATCATCGGC
>NW_017836959.1:0-711 GCF_001891065.2 Hippocampus comes
TTTTTTTTTTTTTTTCCCCCAACTGTGCATGAATTTGAACTCCGTCCTCCAGACGTGAGAAACCCGTTCAGCGTGAGCGTATTCGAGGACCACGTTTACTGGAACACGCAGGAGAAAGGCGAGGTGTTCCGGCAAAACAAGTTTGGCAGCGGGCCCAAGACCAAGCTGCTGACCGTGGGACCCTGGCTAACCCAAGTCGCCGTTTACCAAGAGCAGCGATACAACTCCATCGCCAGTGCGTGACACAAACACAAGTTGGCACGAGCCTTCACGCTAAACATTGCTCGTCTCCGCAGTGACGAATCCCTGCAAGGGAACGTGCAGCCACCTGTGTCTACTCCGTCCGGGAGGCTACTCGTGCGCCTGTCCCGAGGGCACCAAATTCGTCCCGGGGAGCGACACGCAGTGCGATGCCGGTATGTCGGGTTATGACGCCGACTTTTAATTGGCCGTCTGCCACCAAGTCAGCACGTTTGCTCTTCGGCAGGGTTTGAGCCTCCACCCACAATGCCGCCACCGTGCCAGTGTCAGAATGGCGGCACTTGCTACTTTGACGACAACAAGGCACTCTGCAAGTCAGTGGCGGAACGTCTGGTTTGGCAAAAACGCCGTCCCATCGGATGGCTCCGTTGTAACGCCGTCACTGTATTTGTCGCATCAGGTGTCCCCCGGACTGGAAGGGCGAATACTGCCAGACCAACGTCTACGACG
>NW_017836960.1:0-711 GCF_001891065.2 Hippocampus comes
TTTCTTGTTTCCACCCTTTCCCTCCTCTTGACACACTTCAGCCAGCACTTTCTCAAGACACACCAATGCCCAAACAGAAAAGCAGCACCACACCTCACACCTGCTTAACGACACACTTGTTTCTGTGGTTGGTTCGGGGAGGTCCAAAACATTAGCCACACCTGACATTCAATAGAACGAAATACTCACACCAACTTTTGATTGTCATTTTAGCAATAATTATCTAAAAACATGTTCATTTTTGTCATGTCACATTTACGTGTTTCAAATACTTATCGAAGAGCTAAGGAGTTAAAAATATTAAAATATTTACAATATCTTATTCAACATGTCAAGAATCATTTATTCACCATGTTTGTAATCTAAAATATTTTCATGCCTTAAACGAAGAAGCTATAAATCTAAGGGGGAAAAAAATCCAATGACTTACACTGTATCTTCTGTCATGTAAACATGAGCAAATAAATAATTCAACCGAAGGAAGACTGAAATTAAACAAGGAAACATGTAAATTCTAATTACTTGTTGTAAGGTTCGAATGGGACTAAAAAAATAAATAAAAAAAAAGGCAAATCACCCATGATGTTTGCAAACTGAAATGTGTCTGATACATGCTTGGTGAATTACAAGCCACAACCATTCACACTGACGGCGATGGAAATTTTGAGTCCTCAATGAATCTAACATGCATGTTTTTGGAATGCGGCGTAT
>NW_017836961.1:0-711 GCF_001891065.2 Hippocampus comes
ATAACAAGGAAACAAGTGAATAGCACTTTGTCTATTGGCCTTTAGAAGAACTTTCTTACCAGAAGGTGGCGATGTTGATCTACGAAGCAGGATTTTAACCAATACATTGCTTCCTCATCCTTCTAATTGTCAAGTGTTTCTTAGGTTCCACCCAAGCTTCAAGATATGATATTTATTAAATTGTCAGTTGCACGAGTTGGAATGCGGCTGTGTCTTTTTTATTTTGATCGTCAGTTGCTGACATCTACATGAATGGACAAAAATTCCCACATTCCAAAGTCTTTCCGTTAGAGAGGAAGCTTTTATAGCGGTTAAAACAAAACCGGTAACACCAAAACTATTACTCAATTTGAGGAAATAACTGTGGTTCTGTTCTTGAGGTTTCCTTCTCTTCACAATACCTTCGTCACTCTTTAATCATTAGCCTGCTTCCTGGAATGATAAACTAGACAAGGAATGGGCACCTAAAATACTGAAGGGGGCCACATTTATTCATCAGTGCTCCTGGGGGGCATCATAGGACCGCGCACTTCCTAACCACATGCATGACAAAAATGCTTCTGGACAAAATATTTTTATATTACATTTTTCCATGCATGGATAAAAGACACACAATGCTACTGCAAAAACAAAGGGCTTGCAGCAAACAACAAAACACTCACATATTTCCAATGCAAAGGGCATTCTTGCATGTAAATGACCATTTAAGAC
>NW_017836962.1:0-711 GCF_001891065.2 Hippocampus comes
TTATTTTTTTGGGATGTGGCCTTTTAAAAAGGCCACTGAGACGCCGCATAGGAGTTCAGAGAAAATGAATCGACGATCAAGCAATGTTGAAAGAAGCAGCGTGAAGAGTAGCTGTGCTGCTGTTGTAACCCCCCCACCCAACACAGTGTTCAATAAACGTGGTAATTCTAATCCAAAGGTTTCCAGACTTTATTTTTGTTGTGGCTCAACCTGTATTCTCACTGCTGTGGAACTTTGTGATGTTTGTACTTGTGTTTATTTTCTACACCAAGGTTGGCAGTTTTTGTGTAATATGTCAGTCTTATAAACCAGCACTGATTTATGTGTGTGTGGGGGGGAATTAGGCTGTGCAGGCAGAAAGCGATAGGATCGGCTGCAACTTGCCCCCCCCCCCCCTGGATAACATGGCATGCTTTCATTGCTGCTCCAAAGCAAAGAGAATCACCAGAGACCACTTCGACCCGTGCTACCGCCGGTTTCTACCTCCAATCCTGCCATCTGGATAGGATTGGAGGCAGAAGGAGCTCAACAAACAGAAAAATATGATGGGGTAAAGGAAAAGTCGGCTTTGGGTGTCTCACATTGTCAACTCCAGACTGCTTCGTACAACGCGGTTAATAATGTACACCGAGGGTCCCCAACCATTGGATCATGGCCCGGCACCAGGCCACACCAAATGAATTTTGAATCATTTCATTTACATGAATCTTA
>NW_017836963.1:0-711 GCF_001891065.2 Hippocampus comes
ACAACAGCTTTTTGTGTCGTGCCAAAGGGCAGTTTTAAGTTAGTTGATATGCAAAGAAAAATGTACATTAATGGCCCTTCAGTGAGTAGAAAAACAAACAAAAATATCTTTTAAAATGGCACAAAGGATAATAATTAAAAAAATAAGTTGTACAAATCATTTACAAGTGTTTCGACATCATCTCCGGCGGTTTGCACACAGAAAAGTGTGCAGGAAATTCAAAATAAATGTCACCACGGTGCCATTGTTTTCCACATGTGCTCTATAATAACAGCCGAGAAGAAAAATACACAGAAAAATCAGGTCAAAAATGTATTTTTTTCTTTTGTATACCTTTCTTGTTATTAAAAATGTTGGAGATCTCCAGGCTTCCGTTCATGGATGACTTGGGGGGACAAAAATGTGCACTTTTGTGTCTTTCAAAGTGGACATTGAAAGTCTTTCCGCACGTTTCAATGTCCACGAACCGTGTTCCCATCTTACTTACATGCTTGCAACACAACAAACGTGGTGCTTCAATAGAAGGAAAAAGTCCACACGGTCACACTTGGAAGTCGTTGCCAAAATGCCGACGCTGCTCCTCAGTCATGGACAAGTAGGTGGCCCTCATGCTGGGGGAATACTGCCAGGACACAACATGACAGAGGTGAAATTTCTCCAATGGGAAGTTTTGGGGAGTTCAAACATTTATTTAAAAAAAAAAAAAAAAAA
>NW_017836964.1:0-711 GCF_001891065.2 Hippocampus comes
CTTTTTGAGTTTTTTGTTAACTAAAACTACTGTATCACATACTAAAATGTGACAAAATTGTTGACCAAAACACTAAAACTAAGAGGGCTGCTAAAACCAAGACTGTTTGTGAACCAAAAACAGAATACCGGTACGTTAAACTACAGGTGTGGTCGTAATTATTCCGACACTGGACACACTACCTTTCTGTCCACTATAGCCGGGCCCTCCAGGAAGTCCATCTCTTCCAGGCCCTCCAGGCAATCCTTTGCCCCCAGGAAATCCTGGACTCCCAGGACGACCTGGCGATCCGGGGAAGCCTGTCACCCCTGGGAAGCCTGGTTCGCCTGTGTTAAAAAATAAAAAAATAAAAAAAGATACTGCTGTCTGTAATCTTCCAAGAGTGATGCAATCAGCTGCTGGCTTCAACATACCCTTCCTTCCTGGTATTCCTGGGAATCCCTCCCTTGTTCCTGGTCCTGGAGGCCCAGGGGGTCCCCTTGTCCCTGGTGAGCCCGGGGTACCGGGTAGTCCTGGGCTCCCCTTCATACCAGCAGGCCCTGGGAAACCTGGGTCTCCTCTCGCTCCCTTTTGACCAGGAAATCCTGGCAGAGGATGGATGACGCTACGTTATTGCCTTAAATGATTGTCACCAAGGGGGAAAATGAAGCAGCAGCAAAGGTACAGTGTGTAAAATTTAGTGCCATCTTGTGGTGAACTAATAGAATGCAA
>NW_017836965.1:0-711 GCF_001891065.2 Hippocampus comes
GTCCCCTGCACGATAGACCAAGAAGTCATTGTTATCATTACAAAACCAGGAACAAGGGAGAGGAGTAGGACTTTTAATTGCCAGCATGAAGGATTCAACTGTACACTTCCAAACAGGCCCGAGCTCTCATCAAACCGACTCCCTTTCCGCCTTAAAGCACTCCTGTAAGAACGCAAGCTCCTGCGCAGCATAGCGCAATATGCCCACATGACCACAAGAGCACCAAGCCTGCACCAGTCCCTCATAAATGATTCACAACCTGGTGCCGATGGGAAAGTGGTGATGTCGTAGCTTCCACTTGCATTCTGAATTCTACAGTGGCAAAATGAAGCAGTCGGGGAGAATCAACCTGCTTTTTTTTGGTTTGTTTCTTCTTGCGGCACTTCCAAAATATGGTCACGAATGACGGATGTGACCCTTGATACAATCTGACAAGAATAATAAGAGTTCTTCTTTTGATAGCACAAGCATGAAATGTTTGAAGACTGGTTGAGAATTGTGACAGGTCGATCTCTGCAAATCTACTCTAAAACTATCTCGAACTCGATGAGGTTTCATAATCGATTGGGTTGGATTATCGCTGACATGCACAGGGTGCCCCAATACAAAAACTGCTAACACTAAACTGTCAAATCCTCATAATGACCTCACGTCTGTCCGAATGATAACAGAAGCCAAGTAGAAAACTGTAGAGTGTATATCTCGTAGTGA
>NW_017836966.1:0-711 GCF_001891065.2 Hippocampus comes
GACTTGGCTGGCTCCGAAAGATGCAACAAAACCAAAACCTTTGGCGAGAGGCTAAAAGAAGCAGGAAACATTAACAACTCACTCCTCATCCTGGGGAAGTGCATCAACGCCCTGCGCAACAATCAGACCGAAAAGTACAATCCGCTGTTGTCACGATGACCGTTGTCTTTGCAGCCCGTGGCGGTTACTCGTGCAGTTCAACCGCTCTTTCGTCCAATCAGAATGAAGAGCGCTTGCATCCCTTTTCGTGAGAGCAAGCTGACCAAGCTCTTCCAGGCTGTTTTCTGCGGCAAAGGAAGAGCTTCAATGATCGTCAACACTAGTCAGTGTGCTTCGACATATGATGAGACGCTCCATGTCATGAAGTTCTCTGCTGTAGCCAAACAGGTAAGCCTGGAAATGGCCGCCTTGGCGGTAGTGCTGTGATCCACTTTTATCAAATGAATACAAATTGAGGGGTTATCGTATGTCATCTTCAGGTGCAGGTGATCCCGGACAAGTCCCTGGAATCTCTGTCCATGTGTCTGGTGGGTCCCAATGGCAAATCTCTGGTGAGGAATGGGGTGATTGACAGGCAGGCCCTGGAAAGTTTTCTGTCCGAAGATGAGCTGCTGAATGAGGAAGACGATGCAGACATGTCCTTACTGACACAGAACGTAACTCAATTTTACATTCACGTCTAAATGGGTCTTGAGGGGTGGTTTTTTTTTT
>NW_017836968.1:0-712 GCF_001891065.2 Hippocampus comes
GTCTACGCGTGTCTCACCCCTCCTCCCCCAGGAAGGTGACGTAGAGTTTGTTCCTCTGTAGCTCTTTGCGGGAATACGCCATCACCTGGTTGAAGGTGCCCTCTAGCAAGTGTTCTCGTCTTATCAGTAGTCTGCAATCATGAGAAGGTCATGACATTCACCACACTGAGGAACAGAAGTGACCGTAGAGCGTAAATGAGGATTGCTCTCTGTGTTTGTAGGTCTCATAAGAGTCTTACTTAATCTTGCCCGGTCCCTGGCCGTAGCCCTTGGCTTCTAATTTTCTGTAGAAGTTTCTGAGCTTAGCCTCAAAGTCTCTCCGGTAAGGAGCCGGAGCCCTGGCTCTCTGCAAGCCTGCACAGAGACAGGAAACACAGCAAAAGATGACATCATCAACTGGAGTACCGTAATTTTCAGACGACCTTTCCCAACCCTTTCATTAGCCTCGAAGAGTGGCACATATTCAGTGTCACTATTCGTTATTATTATGAATAAAGACATCCCTGCGTTGACCTACTTTCCTTTTATAGAACCTCGCGTTACTAACATGTCGACCCCAGCACAGAAGCAATCACAGCAGCCCCCCCGAGGTCTTCCTCGAGCTCATTTTAGATCACATTTGTGCTACCTAGCATTGCACAGCGAGTTCTATCAAATAGTAATGATTGCCACTCTGGGCTCTGTGTATGCGTGTGTGTGGGTGTGTGTGTGT
>NW_017836969.1:0-712 GCF_001891065.2 Hippocampus comes
AAAAAAAAAAACATCCATCCATTCAACTATTTATTAAAAAAACAAAAACAAAAAACATCCATCCATTTAACGATTTTGTTATTGTTACAAAGAAGTCCTCCTTTTTTTATTTCATTGAATAAATCACCTTCAGGTGGTTTCAGTGTCCAGGATGAGTTCTTCATTGATGAAGACCCAATCAGAGCCCCATTTGTGTCTGAAATTGATGCATTCTGGAGTCTAAAAGGTAACAATTGGTTTCAATGAAAGGACAATGTCGCTTTTGTCTATACTATTAGGAACATATACTGCACTGACAGGATTAATACATTTATTTAAATATAATTACATTACTGAGACCATTTTCTTTTACTAAAAGTGGACTAAAATGCCATCACATTGTGTTTATTAAAATTAGGCTGAACCGCACAGGTGTCAGAACCAGGTTCAGAAAGTAAAAACCTTTAGCCACAGATGCTTCTTCTCAACCGACTGGTGAGTGAGCTTGTTTACCTGCAGGTTGAGTCGAAGCACCTGTGGCGAACACCAAACTGTGGGAGCGTTTTTATTTTCTGGACAATTCTGACTGAAATAAGAATAAGACTAAAATTGTCAGAGTTTTGGTCAACTCAGACTTGACTAAAAAGAGTACGAACATGACTAAAGCTCATAAAACAAAATAAAATGACATGTTGACACAAAGACAACAGGCCGCCAATAACACCACCATTGG
>NW_017836970.1:0-712 GCF_001891065.2 Hippocampus comes
TTTTTTTTTTTTTTTACAAGGGGATTACTGGACTAAGGCATGCACAATGTGGAGACTAGCTCTACTGCTGAACGGTTACACGGTCATCATGAAACTACATACAGTACTACTAGTCTACATTAGTTAACGTCACACACAAATGGATGGACGTAGCGATGAAAACATTGTTCACTCGGTATTTAACTCGGTAATCGTATTAAGCAGAATACAGTGAACCCCCGTAATTATGCAGGTCATCGTTCGCGCCCCGGCTGGATTGAAAATTTATACGGAATAATTTTTTTCCCATGTTTTCACAGTCGACAAGTCTGAATTGAGAGTTGTGCCTTCATTGTACTAACATGTTGTGCCAAAACACACTGGGGGTCTACTGGAAGAATTGCATTGTAAGAAAGAAGAGGCAGAGAAGGTCCCCTACTGAGTTCTAGTAATAGTCATTGTTGCTAAAGAGCAGAGAGAAAAAGCCTGTGAGAGTCGTAATTTCTGTTACAGCTATGCTCATTTCTGAACAGGCGCCATGGAATACTTTTAAAAGTGGAATTTAATAAGTTGTAATAAATTTAACACACAGCTGCTTTCAATTCCACATATCGCTAGCCATTTTAAAGAAAAAAAAAGTTTATAGCTTTTTCAGTTCTTTGGTCATCGGCAATAGAAAAACGTGTTTGCATGGGTTTCTGAGCCAAAAGCTGTAAAATTGAGCTTTAAAACT
>NW_017836971.1:0-712 GCF_001891065.2 Hippocampus comes
ACACACACACACACACACAAGCAGATTTTTCTTTCCCACATGGTGTGCTGATATGCTCTATTTGCTAAACACTGTGGGATTTTTGAACTCATTTGACTGTTCGGGGGTTGCCGGAACTGCTGAATTAGCTCATGAGAAGACTTTGATGTGGAGGGCTCGGATAGAAAGATTAAGGCTGATTTGATACTGATTGAACCTTTCCATCGATTTACTACCAGCTCATCATGTTTTCTTGGGTGAAGACTTGAAATCACCTGTCACTTCAAGAGCATCCCTACCTCGACTTTGCTTCCAGCTGAGTTCATCCCCATGAATCCATTTACTGAGGATAGCAGTGATCTGTTTACTATCTGATAAAGTGGAAGTATATTTGGGAAGCCATCCCCTTACTGTTGCTTGTCTGACTATTACTCTTTATGGAAATGCCTCAATTGCTCTTAATGTCCATGCCTTCAATACAGTTGTTCTCAGTTGCTAAAACACTAAACCTTATTGTCTGTAGCAAATGCTCGGTTCCCTGAACCCACTGATTGAATCTCTCACTCGTTTGACAAAACTATAAGCACTTTTCACCTGTTCAAACTCAATTTTTCAACGAATTTTCATTGTGATGCACCTTTGTTGCGTACAGGTGAGCATGGCTGGCAAAAGTCAAACACAACTACAGCACAAAAGTGTCACAGATTGAAAACAACAACTCAAAGTTGATCAC
>NW_017836972.1:0-712 GCF_001891065.2 Hippocampus comes
ACAAAACAGCTTCATATTCAAGATACAGGTACAGTAATTTAAAACTGAATTGCACAGAGGTTAGTATTAAATCCATAAAATTTGATGTCTTGCTATCAGGGAGATTAGTCTGCACTGCATCCCAAATAATAAACTGCATGTACAATATGAATAAAGATTGGAGTCTAACAATGCGGTAGGTGCATGTTAATGCTATAAAATGAGCATTAAAGCTATAAAATGAAGCTAATGCCTGTCGCCAGGAAGAAGAGTCTCGTAAACTCCCCCCTGCATTCTTTCAATGTGAACAACTACATTGAAAGAGATTATGATAAATTACCAGGTTGTCACTTTGACAGCGCTGTGGTCGTTTCTTGCGCATGCAGTAACCCAAAACTTTGTCCTTGAACACCTGAAGACACAAACAACAGATAAGGGTCAGAAATAAAGCTTCACCAGACTAATCAGGGGGGGAAAAAAAGCCCCAAAAGGTTTAAACAACAGTTGTTCATAATCTATAAAAATGCATATTGGTTCAATCATTTTGCTCATAAAAATCAGCCATTGTTGGTGTTGACTAATGACTACGCACATCAGGATTAACGTTCGTAAATATTGAACGTGTTTAACATTTACAAATATTTTGTCCCCTACAGCCCAAACCTCTGCTGTGACATTAAATAGTATCATTTCGTCTATTAAATTGTGATAGGTACATTTCTGTATCACAGTG
>NW_017836973.1:0-712 GCF_001891065.2 Hippocampus comes
AGCTGACGGAAGGCCCCGGCGCGATCGAGGGCGATGGCGGCGATGAAGGCGAGACGGAGGACGACGAAGACGAGGGGGCCGCCATCTCCACCTTCTCTAAGGCGAAGGTGGACGAGGAGGTGGAGAAGGGCCAGGCGGTTCGCAGCCAGCTGGCGGTGTGGGAGCGGCTCCTGGAGGCCCGCATCAAGATGCAGAAGGCGCTGGCGAGCGCCAACCGGCTGCCTCGGCCTCACGTCCTCCCTCACTTCCGCGCGAGGGGCGACGCCCAGCTGGCAGGCGCCGTGGAGAATGCGCGCAAGGCCTTGAAAGCTCTTCAGAGGTCCCTACTGGACCTTCACGATGGGCTCATCCAGCAGAGCTCCGCACCAGTCCTTGTGGGGCTCGATGAGGAAGACGACGACGAGGACGACGACGACAAAGGTAAGTCAGCCCTTCATATGATCCTTTCCTCGTCTGTTTGACTTTTCTGGTCAAGGAATTTTGACAAAATTTACTCTCCCTGAATATCTGGACCGCTTTCTCCTCACGAGGGTCGCAGGCCATCCCGTCCGTCTTCGGGCAGTCGACCCTCAACTGCGTGCCAGCCAATCGCAGGGCACACACGGACAAACAACCGTCGGCGCTCACGCTCGCGCCTGGGGACAGTCTTTTGGACTGTTCCATTCACCTGCCGTGCGTGTTTTGGGAACGTCGGTGGGGGGGGGGGGGGGGG
>NW_017836974.1:0-685 GCF_001891065.2 Hippocampus comes
CTGAATCCATTCTTTTTGATGAAGGGACTCCATTGCGACTGATTAATCCCAATTGAATGTGCGGCGACTTCAGACGAGGACTAATTCCTGAACGTTTGACCTCTGGGTTACATAAATGCACGGAGTCAAATGACCAGATGGCTTCAAACGTTGCACATGCAGTGTCCACGCTACATTGTCCCACAACATCCTCGATGCTACTTCACTTGGCGACGGGACAGTTTCCACACGGGACCAACCAAGGGACTCGTGTGAAAGTCCGCAAAAGAGTCGTGTGCGATCCTCTTCGATGTCGTAAAAATGCTCCATTCTCAACTTGAGCGTGAACTGCGCCCGTGAGAAATGCGGCCGTGCGTGACAATCGCGCGCACCCACATCCCGGATCGAACAAGCGAAAGTCGGGAGGAAGCGGCGATTCCCCTGCGGGCCCACGTGGCTAAGGGAGAATGATAGATACGCTATCGCTGCTTGTGTCCCTCTTGTTGGCCTGTAATGGAATCCTCGTTACGTGTTGTGGCTTCAACCCCATACTTGGAGAGAAAAAAAAAAAGATGGACTTGCAGGCAGCATTTAGTGATTTTGATTTATGAGCAACAACAGGGAAGTGTTTTTTTTTTTCCATCTCCTCCATCTTGGCACTGATGGGCAATTAAGAGGACACACACACACACACACACACACACAC
>NW_017836975.1:0-712 GCF_001891065.2 Hippocampus comes
TATATATATATATATATATATATATATTTGCTGCATACACTTCAACTCTGGCACTGGACCATTTCCCCCTAAAGTTGTATTTCTGTGTGTAAAAACTCAATAACAACTCACCCTAGTTATATGAAGCATTAATTTTAAATGCAGTGCTGATCATTGTACTTATTTCCGAAAGTTGTAGCACCTGTAGATACATCTTAGAACAAATCAGACTTGAGAGACTTTCCATCTCATTTGTTGTAGCAATCACAGAGGTTAACATGCCACGACACGCTATAAAAAAATGTCACTTCACTTGGTCAGGAGAAGGAGAAATGCCGTATATTTGACAGTTTCTTTCAGGGATCATATGAACATAAGATTGGGTTTTGTCGGTGGCAAGGGTTTGCTTTCTGGAGATTCCATTGGCAATAAAAGAACATGGTCTTGAAAGTCGAAAGAAAGAAACATCAGAAACCTGTTTGTAACCATTTGTGTTTATAATACGATGCCTTTTTGTCTCTCAGTGCGCACCGTCCTCCAGAGTCCGGTCTTCACCAAACAGCCTGGTAGCATCGTGTACCCTGTGGAATCGATGGAGAAGAGCAGAGAGGTGGTTTTCAGCTGTGAAGCTCAGGCAAGCCCACCTCCAGTGTATCGGTGAGTGGCAGTGAAGTACTAAGCACTGTGGATGCTCGGGCCGATCGCATGGTTATGATGCCCCCTGGAAAAAAAA
>NW_017836976.1:0-709 GCF_001891065.2 Hippocampus comes
GAGAGAGAGAGAGAGAGAGAGAGAGAGAGACTTGCTTCGAAACTTTACTGTGTAGTTTTACTTGTGCACATTTCCCAGCCACACTTTCCCCTTCCTCTTGACACTCTCTTCATGTACTTGGATACAGCGCTGTGTGAGCGTTCACCTAACATGAAAGTTTCCCTTTTTGACACAAATTATTGAAATAAATGGACTTTTCCTCAATATTTTCATTTTCTGGCACCCACCTGTGTATATGCGTGTTGTTGCCATAGACTCACCGCTGAGTTGTTCCATAAAGCAAACATTCCCATGTGCATTGAAGGCCAGAGTGTCTGGGGTGATGCACAAAGTGTGGAAGAGGTGGGAGGGTCGAATGCTCTGCAGAGCCAGGACACACTCCGCACACACTGCCCACACGTCCTCCTCAGACAGACAGCTGTCTCGCAAAGTCAGGATGTCTGCCAGAGACACATTCTCCTGGAGACAAACGCTTATAGTTATGTCCATATAAGCAAACACAAGCCTCGATGTGAAAGAATGGTCACACACTACTACCGGCGTTTTTCGAAATACTGAAAATTCCGTATTGTAGTTTCAGATGTAGCTGGTACTGCTGAAACCACAATCATAAATATCAGTGTTAACCAAAATTTAATTTTTTTTTCCTAGCCATTATCTGCAACCCAAATAGTGCCATGAAAGTAATGAAAATCATCACCCCCCCCCC
>NW_017836977.1:0-712 GCF_001891065.2 Hippocampus comes
AAAAAAAAAAAATCCTTTAATTTTTTTGGAAAACAGGTAAAATGTCACATGAAAATGTCAAGCCTCTGTTCAGTGCTGTGATTGGGCAATCTGCATTTTGGGGATTATGGTTTAGTGAAAATAATACTTTAAGGCACCAAGAATGGAGGCACTCTACTTGCTTGTAACAAAAATTTTATGGTGGTGTATAAAGGCAAACTCAAGTGGATCGGAAACAAACAGCGCAGCATCATGGTCATTCAATGTATTTATTTCTAGTTTTAAATTTTTCCAGCTCTGACAAGAAAAATGGCAGATTAAATGTCACACGCCCAAAAAAGGCAATTCATTTGATCACGAGACATTTCAACATGTACAGAACTTGTTACACCAGAGAACACACTCTCTTTTTTTGCCTCCCAACCCGACGATTTGTTGGTGATACATTTCCCATCAGGCAACCGAGCCGTTCCTTCGCCACTTTTCAAATAATATAAATTTCAAAGGCCATACACAAATTGTGTACATACATACATTCATACGTACATACACCACCATTAATGTGATCTAAAACCTGTACAACAAAATTGGGAAAAAAAAATGAAACCAGAAGGTAACAAAAAAGATGGTCCCCCCCTTGTGTGATGCTGCAACGTTTTGACCGTAATTCCAAAATTATGTTTGACATAAGCACCATGCCTTCAATGCAGCATGGTGGTTGCGACATAATGCA
>NW_017836978.1:0-712 GCF_001891065.2 Hippocampus comes
ATGACACATACAATATAAAGTGTTGATGGTTGTGCTGGATGAATCCAAATGATTGCTTACAATTTGTCATTCTTTCCACAACATAAAACAATATTTTTTTAATTGTCTGCCAAGTAAGGCCTTCTACAAAACAAGGGACATCAGAATGTGTGGCGTGTACCTCAGCCGAAGCCAGAGACGTCACTTCCATCAAGTTGTCGGCCCGAAAGGCGAAGATGGCGGCTGCCAGAACTGCAAGACATTCATATGATAGCTAGCGTAAAGAAAGTGGGCGCCCGACGGCCTTGACGAACCTTACCTGCTACCGGCTCGAGGGAGTCGTAGCCCAGGATTCGGTCCCAAAGGAAAAGCAGCTGGTCGGTGCAAAGATAACCCGAAAAAGCTCGGACCAGCCACTTGAAGGCGATGCGCAACCTGCCGACCAATAAAAACACTGGCTGAATCCAATGCCATGTTTTGGTAATGAGACAATTAACCACAAGGTGGCGGCATAAGCTCAGAGTACAACACAGCAGCTCGAAGCCGAGTTGAATTTAAACATTTGTTGTCATAGCGCTGAATTAATTTATTGCTGGATTTACTTATTTTAAGATGAAAAAATAAAATGTTAATAAAAAAACAACTCTACACATTGTTTTATTTATTAGTTGAGTGGTTGTAATGAAATAATATTGCAAATAAAATAGCATGATGTTCTTAAACAAAAAAAAAA
>NW_017836979.1:0-712 GCF_001891065.2 Hippocampus comes
TCCTTTTGGATGGACACTTTTTAATCTCGGGGGAAATTGAGGGCACTGTGCAGCTATGGGGAGACTATGGATTATAGTACCACAAAGTACTGAGTTAAAGCACCACAATAAGGTAAACTAATCTTCGCAGTGTAAGTTTATTATAGACACTTTCTATCCAAGAGGAGACTCAGGGCACTGTGCAGCAAAGAGGAGACTGTGGACTGTGCTACTGTAGCAGGCTAAAGCATGGCAACACTTTAGACTAATTTTAAGATTTGTTTGTTTGTTTTTGGTCATTATCAGCAGACACTTTTATACAAGAGGAGAGTGACTGCCCTGTACAGCAAAAATGAGATTGTGGATTAGAACAATGCATCATACTGTGAAGCTAAGCTTTTGTGAGCATTTCTTTTTGTCATCTTGAACCAATACTTTAGAACAGAGGCAGTCCGTGGCGCATATACAGTATGAAAAGTGGTGAATACTTGTGTACGCATTTGTGGCATATTTGTGTAGTGGTGCACCTTGTCCCGATGACAAAGTTGCTCGTATCTTTTACAATCCTCGGGAGCATTGGTACTTTCAGCACCCTGTAAATCACAAGTTTTAAGCGCGGCGCTGTACTTTGGAGATTATTTGCATGATCCGAAGCGTGACCGTGTAGTTACTTCATAAGCCTGTCACCAGGCGAAATTGGCCTTATCACAAAAAAAAAATGCTGCACTGTTTT
>NW_017836980.1:0-712 GCF_001891065.2 Hippocampus comes
TTTCGGGAAGCGACGGGCGCATACTTGCACACGATACGACCGCTTCATCACAGCGACGCTGTCCTGACCTTCAGTAAAGCTCGGGGGCCGTGCGGCAAATGTTTATCCCCCTCCGGGGCCCCGGCTGAAACCTGAGGACCACGCCCTTCTTGTCACTGGCAAAGATCTCGAGAAGACAAGTGAACGAAAGCAGAGGCGATTAAGAAGCCGCGGTGGGTTCGCGGGGCGACGCCGACCAGACAGACGCGGCTCTGAAATAAACGGAGCAAACGTGCCAGCAGTCGACGGAGTCGTGTTGAATGCTAATGGTGGCGCGGGTGTCATTGTGCAGGCCTGAAAACCTCGGACGCGCTTGGGCGAGCGCGTGCGCCCGCGCACACGCCATTTGCGTGTATGTGTGTGTTCTCAGCTCTCGGTGGTGCGAGTAACCCACTCCTCTGTTTTGTAAGCAAACCTCTCTCCGGGTTATTAATAGCACACTGCAGGGGCTGCTAAACACCAAGGTAACGTAGAGTAACTTCGTTTGGATGAATAGCGGGTGGGTAGAGCGGCTAAGTCACACTGGTACTACTGACCGTTTCAATATCAAACTCTTACATAACGGCATGAGACAAATGAGACCTGGACAAAAAAAAAACAAACAAAAAACGTGTATCTTGGCTTTTGAGCTGCAAGTATTTTTTATTTATTATTATTATTATTTTTTTTTTTT
>NW_017836981.1:0-712 GCF_001891065.2 Hippocampus comes
AGAAACAAAAGACCCAAGACTGATCACAATGGGGAAAATGTCAACAGCGATGACCCAACCATGACTGACACATTTCTTGATCTCTTGCTTCAGCGCCATTTGACCTCGTCTTACTCCCGGTGTGCGCACCTTGGCCACCGGGGACAATATAATCCACATAATGACACGCCAAGAAGAGTAACACAACTAAGTGACCCAATAAGCTGCAGTAAGAGGAGTCGTTTTATGCAGAGGATAAAGAATATATGCTTGTGAGTATTGCCATGTTGTCTTTTGACATATCGTCAGCTCATAGCGTCATTGAGGTTGCGGGTTCGAATGTGGGCTCCGCGAGTGCGTTCCGTTGCTCACTGCGCGTGTGTCATCTGTGTGTGACTTTGAACCTCGCCTCGCTGACTTTTGGCAGGAAGCGTAGCCGCTCATAAAACTCTTTTTGGTGGTTCTCCCAGTGTGCACTGAGGCTGGGGAGAGCACAGAGAATCTCTGTGTTGACTCCAATCGTGTGACGGGACGCGAGGACGCCGCCGAGAATGTTAATGGTCTCGCTCAAACCGAACCGCCACCTGTTGCGTCAAAGTATCATCGTGGTCGAGTGGAGGGGAATTCAAAGTATGGCCGACGGTCGGCACACTTGTGCAACCACCATTTTGGAATGGTTCTTTTTCGACTTCCCCTCTTGAAAATAGATATATTTTGCAATATTTTGAGTTGT
>NW_017836982.1:0-712 GCF_001891065.2 Hippocampus comes
AGACTCGTTTCAATCCAGGAGCTTTATCCTGAATTTCTCTGCTAGCACAAACATGTTGCAAGGAGACACCAGAGCTAATGCTAGCCTCCCATTGCTTTCTTGTTAGCATGAACAATCTTGGAAATGCCGCCGTCTTGATTTTTATTAATGCCCAACTGTCACCTACAAGACTTAAGTAGGACAGCTGCTGTGTAAATCTGTCCCATTTGTTGACCAGTCTCTTAGTAGTGAAAAACGTATCTTAGCTTAGTTTAGCCTGTCTTAGCTTAGCTTAGAGTTTCCACCGCTATAGCTACAGGACTATAGCGGAACCATGGATGTTGGAACAGTCCCATTTGTTGGCCAGAGTCGATCTAAACTGAACCACACCTTCACTCTGACCCTTCTTCTGTCTTTGTCCCCAGGTCAAGATTTTCCGAACAATCTGGAGCTAACCGAGTTAATTGGCTTCCCCCTCCCGGAGTCCGTCTCCTTCGTGACGGGCTTCCAGGGGTACCCCGCTTACAGCTTCGGACCACACGCCAACGTGGCCCGCGTCACCAAATCCGTCTTGCCCGACCCTTTCTACTACGACTTTGCCATCACCGTCATGGCCAAGCCCACCACGCGGCAGGGCGGCGTCCTGTTCGCCATCACTGATGCGTCCCAAAAAGTAACCGGTCCTCACCTCAACAGCGCGTTTGTCAACCACAATGGCTGACTAATCCCCCCC
>NW_017836983.1:0-713 GCF_001891065.2 Hippocampus comes
TGCTGCACTGTCTCTGCAGGGGGACACGAGGGAAGACAAATTGCATGCAATTATATTTTCACCAAGATTTTTCCTAATCCTGCACTCGAGTCGGACCAAGCGCACTCTCAGCCTCTCGGGACAGAATAATTGTTGTTTTGTGAGCCTTTGAGTCATGGGCACCTTGCAGGCAACGTGTTCGCTTCATTTTGCCTAAAACTGGCAACTCCGTGTCTTTGGGTATCGATGTATCATGAGACATCACCTATGTGGACGGCAAAAAAAGAAAAAAAAAGTGATTCTACCTTTGGAAGGTGAGCTCTAAGAGTTTAGCCGTGCTGGTGAAGGTTCTGTACGTGGAGAGGAAGATCCTGCCGTAGTCCTGTTCCAGACGGTCGGCATCCAGGAGGTGATTGACGAGCATTTGCAGACGAGCGGCCTTCAGACGCCGCACTTTGTTGGTGCGGTACTGGACGAACGCGCCCGATGGATTGGAGCGGGAGGGCGAGGAGGGGACGGGGACGCGGTGCAGCGTGATCCCGTAAACGGCACCGTCCTCCGATTCTTCACCCCACTCCTGCACTGGGTTCTGTGGATCGGGGCTTTTGTGAGATATCATTGACTGCCACGGAGTCCTGCAAATCTTATCGATAACAATAACCAGCTGAGATCACATAGACACACAAACACACGCTGTTCCGCTACGACAGCACAACGTTTTAGAACTGGACGAC
>NW_017836984.1:0-713 GCF_001891065.2 Hippocampus comes
AAAATAAATATCCTCAAGTAAAATATTGATACCTGAAAATCCACTTCAGCTTCCCACCATTGCATTTACCTTTTAGTCAGGATAGCTGCGTACCTTGCCAGTTAGATGGAGGCGCTGGCATAAAGCTCTCTGCCAAGCGCAGACAATATGCGGCTCCTCCACGTGGCAGTAGCGATAGTAAAGCAGAACTTTGCCGGGGCCTCTGAACAGAAGAAAAAGCATGGAATTAAATTCAGACATAAGTTGCTGATAAAATAACTGAAAATGTGGCTACTTCTCGAGCTGCTCCTCGGGAATGTGACTTATGTCTGGCATCCACGCAGTGACCTCCATGGACGAGCTTTCATTGTGTGGTTTGGCGTTGTCTTTTTCTTCTTGGCCTTTGTTAAGCGAGTGATTGTACTGGGCTCGTGCCAGCTGTTGAATTTCACTGCCATGCAGTCTGGCGACGTGTTGGTGAATAGCAGCTTGCTCAGCAAACACACAGCCACAGCAGCACCAGGATGGACTGCCCACCACCTCGAGACTTGCTTCCTGCTTGGATGCTACAAAGGCAGCAAAGGACTGAAAAAGAAACATTAGCTCTTTCGTGATTTACAATGTATCCAGCTATTCGCAGTTTGCACTTCAAGAATCACTTGGGTTGTTCGAGGAAGTTACAGAGTCTGTGCTGCATGTAAAAATACATGCACACTTCCGGTGCTTTTTTTTTT
>NW_017836985.1:0-713 GCF_001891065.2 Hippocampus comes
TCTCATTTGACCCGCTAAAGCGAAATCCGACATGGTCCATTGTCAGCGCAATATATGCAGTCTCACAGGAAGACTGTTCCGGGCTCGGGTCGCACTGTGGTCATGATTGTTTTCTGTTTTTTCCCCTTACAAAAATCACTGACTGAAAGACTCCAATCCTGGGGCGATGTCGCAAACGTTCCAAAACCACACAGGACAAACGGTATTGCATACACAAATTAAAAGCGAGAATGTCGAGCAAGGCTGCCCGGTTGCAGTCCCCTCTTATCGGCACTATATGCGGACATGTCATCGAGCACTTTAACTGCTGTAAATGGCGACACACAGACACAGAAATGACAAGATTGAGCCACATCAATGTTTTAGAAGAATCAGTTTTCAGTTATCCACGAAATTTTCACTACTCTGCTCAGCTATTAACTCCGCCTTCTTCTCCAAGCGGCCTCTCTTCAGACGTAGACTCGCGACGGAGAGTCACAAAACTGTCAAGCACACCGAGGGCTCGCCGTTGTTATTTGGCCTCCCCAAATTCAAACAAACGCCAAAATGCATCGTATTAAATAAAGTGTTTTACCTGCCGTGAAACCAGTCTTTGCAAGCATCGCACTCAATCATGAATTGGGTCACGTCGTAAGGTAATCTGCAGATGCAATAGACGGGTACAGTCGCCATGTTCGATTCACAGCAACCGTCGGTCTGTCGGTCGTTGTGTG
>NW_017836986.1:0-713 GCF_001891065.2 Hippocampus comes
AAAAAAAAAAAAAAAAAAAAACACAATGTTGGCAACTCTATGCCGCACCCGAAGCGATTAAACGTCACACATCTGCAGGAGCGTTGCAAAGGAAAAACTGACTTGCATCAGGTTGAGTCTCTACAAACAATATAAGTAAGTATTCTTATGAAGGATTTGTAAATTGTTTTGTCTTAGAGAGTGGCCATATTATGGTATAGTAATAAAACAAAGTACTATCATACTCACTCCATGTTCCCGAGCAGCCACGGTAATATGATACAGGAATTCCTCCTCCACAAAAGGACGAACGGCATCATGGATGATGACCACCTTGTTCTCCCGCTCCTGTTCCTCATCTTCCTCAGCCAGGGCCATGACTCCATTACAAATTGACCTGTGACGCGTGGAGCCGCCCGCCACCAGCCGGACTTTGGTGTGCTGGAAGCGCCCAACGATGTCCGTCATCAGGTCCATGTTTTCTTTGGCCACGACAACCACAATGCTGTGGATCCATGATACTCTGCGAGGACACACCACTGCTCAGTCACTGGTGTGTTTTAAAGGTTTAGACATATGTTACTGTGGGCACTCACAACCTCATACTATGACAGGTGGGAGGTAGTGATGCATGGTGCTAAAAATATTAAAAACGGATCATTGGTCCAAAAAGTTATTTGCAAAAATGCAGCCCCGCTTGTCTAAATTTGGTATTCTGTTGAATATGAATTAAG
>NW_017836987.1:0-713 GCF_001891065.2 Hippocampus comes
GCTCCCATTGATGATGAGGACGACAAGATTGTTGGTGGATACGAGTGCAGAAAGAACTCTGTACCCTACCAGGTGTCTCTGAACTCTGGCTACCACTTCTGCGGAGGTTCCCTGATCTCCAGCACCTGGGTGGTGTCTGCTGCTCACTGCTACAAGTCGTAAGTCGTAACACAGCTGACATGAAACTTCTGCGGGACTTTGAACTTGGCATCACCGTCATGTGCGTTTCTGTGCAGCCGCATCCAGGTGCGTCTCGGTGAGCACAACATCGCCGTCAACGAGGGCACGGAGCAGTTCATCACCTCCAGTCGGGTCATCAGACATCCCAGATACAGCAGCCGCAACCTGGACAACGACATCATGCTCATCAAGCTGAGCAAGCCCGCCACCCTGAACAGCTACGTGCGCACCGTGTCCCTGCCCTCCAGCTGTGCCGGCTCAGGCACCCGCTGTCTGATCTCTGGATGGGGCAACATGAGCGGCTCTGGAAGTCAGTTAAAAAAAGAAAAACCCTCAAGGGGATCCACTTATTCCATGTATCAGCACTCACGTGTGTCCTTTCCTCCTCTTCAGACAACTACCCTGACCGTCTGAGGTGCCTGGACGCCCCCATCTTGAGCGACAGCAGCTGCAGGAACTCCTACCCTGGACAGATCACCTCCAACATGTTCTGCGCCGGATTCCTGGAGGGAGGCAAAGACTCTTGCCAGGTA
>NW_017836988.1:0-712 GCF_001891065.2 Hippocampus comes
TTGTTGTTGTTGTTGTTTCATAAAAATAAAATCCTTCTCGAGAGAGCTGTTCAAACGGCACACAATCCGAGCAAATGTGATGTACAAAACAAAACCTCCCTACTTGCATTTATTTACAGCATGATTATTTCCCACAAAAGCTGAGCATCCTTTGCGGTTGGCGTGTGTGCCCACCGCTTCTCCTCACGTACGTGTCAAGTGTTTGTTTACGCCGTCATGGAGACAACCTCTAACCCCCGCCAGCGCGGCAAAGGCAAGAAACGTTTCGGCCGTCGACTGTGACGGCAGGCTTTGATTAGCGACTATTCACAAGCGGGAATGTGCTCTGTGTTCAGGCAACGTCGTCCTTATTGACGTGCGCACGAGGGAGTCACTCAAATCACGGCGAAAACCCGAAACGCCTTCCCGCCGGGAGGATTCTGAAGACTGGATGGAAACGAGAGAAAGACAAGAGTCAGTGTGGTTAAGGCTGAGTGGCGTAGATGACACGGACGCGCATTACGGTGCACTTTGGGTTTTTGACGCCGGCGTCGCCACGTACCCACACCGATGACAGACGGGAAACAAACAGATATGACCCAAACTGCTTCGGAAAACAGATGCCCCCAAATACGATTTGTATCCACATTTCGAAAAGCCCGATTCCGACCTAAGGGTTACCGATTCCATGTCTTTCGTTCCATTTCGGAAAATCCGGAATTCTGTCACCATT
>NW_017836989.1:0-712 GCF_001891065.2 Hippocampus comes
CAAATTACGTCCTACTAAAACAAGCTCCGTGTTGACTGTTTTTCTGTCGAGGCCTTTGAGGTAAAATTGCGCAATCAAATCAAAAAAGTAGGCCGAGATGAATGTGATTAGAGACTACACCTAAGCGGGAAGCGAGCGTCCGCCGGAGCGCTCCCCATTTATCATATCCCGACGAGCAAGACGCTGATGTCCTACAAATGAGCTGATAATGCATCTCATCTCACTCTGCTGCTGCCCATTATCATCCTATCCTTTGTGTCCTTATTTTAAATTCCCAACTAACTTTTATCGACCCTAATCTTTTTTTAGTTTGAACCTCCCCTCCTCGTTCGTTCCCCGCTCCCCGCTCCCTCACCATCTCCGCCATAGCTTTTAATGATGACATAACCGTCACTCTCTGTCCGCTTTCTCCACTGCACTTCCTTCCCTTCCACTGCAGTCTTTGTGTGCCCGGGGACGCTGCTGCGCGTGCAAGCGCCCAGCTCTTTGCAGGAGGCCGAGCACCAGGCAGGCGCGTGGTGCAAGGACCCACTCCAGTCCGGCGATCGCCTCTATGTCATGCCCTGGACGCCCTACCGCACCGACATGCTCTTCGAGTACAACTCCTGGGAGGACTTCAAACAGAGCCGAGCCACCACTACTTACAAGTGAGCAGACTGGCAAACGGTGGCTGTAATGAGTTAGCGCCTTTTGTCATTTCCCCGTAATTTGT
>NW_017836990.1:0-713 GCF_001891065.2 Hippocampus comes
TGCGTTTTCTTGTTAAAATTTCAGTTAAAATGAACTGACACCGAATTATATATTTTTGAAAAAGTAATGGTAGCCTAAGCTTTGTTTTTTTCTTTTCAAATCACAAGGTCTTCAAGAAGCTCTGAGAAGCCTGATAACAATCTTGATCTTTTGAATAAGGTGTGTTGGTGGAGAGAGACATCTAGAATGTTCTGGACAGGGGCCACCGAGGACAGGGGTTGGACAATCCTGGGGGAGGGGATTGCAACTGTTGATGATAACCTTTCGTCTATTTATTATGCTTGCTGAAATGATGGTTGTTTTTGTTCAACAGTATTTTGCGTCAGATACAATGCTATTTAAACCAGGATGACATTTTCAAAGTCAACAAAATCTGACATGAGCATCATAAGCATCTGTTTCTATTTTCAATGATATATTGGTCCCAACAAATGTACCTTTAGTTGTAATAGGCATTTCATATGAACATTAAACTGAAGGAGCAGGAGTGGTCTCTTCATTTCTTCCACGGCTGTATCGTCACAACTGGCCCGCAGGCTACTCATGACCCCTGGCCCACCTACATACTAAATTTTGGATGAGATTATTGCATATGACGGGCAACCCGATGGTCGACTGTTCAGCATGTCAGCATCACAGTGCAGAGGTGCAAGGTTCAATTCTGGCTCCCGTCCTCCTGTGTGGAGTTTGCATGTTCTCCTCCTGCCTGCGTG
>NW_017836991.1:0-713 GCF_001891065.2 Hippocampus comes
CTCGTGAGGAGAAGCGGATAAGAAAATGGATGGATTTTCATGTTCGCTCCATCAGGAGTCAACAAAGATTTTAGTATAGTTGTGTTTCTCCTATTATTAATATGACTTGAGAACTTTGAAATGATACTTGAAGGCACGACTATAGTTACAATAAATGCTTTAGGCTGTCCTGCATCGCAGAACATGTGTTTGGCCTTGGACTATCCAATGTATTGTCCGCCTGTACTCAGATTCCTTGTTTATACACTTTGACCTTTAAACTGACCTTCATGTGTCCGATGCATATGCACACTTGTGCCACATGTGGAGAATTGCGTCACTCGTCAGATTTGTCATCACAGCCAAGAGAACAATGACGCATGATGAGCAGCTGTTAATAGCTCAGCATAACAATGCAGGGAAAGAGCGCCTCAGAATCATTTTAAAGTGCTGGAAGAAAGTAAGACGTGTCAGCTTTTCTTGACAATTCCACTCGTAAGACAGCAAAATCAAGTCATTCGGTTTCATGTACAGCATAATATGACTTATTTCTGCCTCAAAGTCTGGAAACAATATGTCGTGAATGCTTCATATCTTTCTTTTTAAAGCACAGCCATGACTGCAGTTTCAAAACAATCACGTTCCAGTGACTCTTTTAAACAGAGCTAAATCAATATGCATGTATCTGCCCGAGTGATGAAATGAAGAATGACAATAAGATGTGAGGTCTATGC
>NW_017836992.1:0-713 GCF_001891065.2 Hippocampus comes
CTCATTTTAAGCCGCTGCTTCTTCTGTTACCTTGTACAAGAATTCCCGGACTTTGTCCATGTCTTTGTTGAGGTAGATGTGCCATAGTGCCCCCGGTGTCTCACTGGAGTCCTTCAGCCTCTTCCGAACCCCTTCATCGAGATTGTCCTCTTCCAGACGCTTTAACACTCCTAGAACCACGCATTTGCAAAACAATATTCAGACATTTCCTCCATTTCGATTATTACAGAAAACCCATTCATTTGTTTTTACACCCACTCATTTACAGCGCATTTCAACACTGTGAGGCTTCTGTAACACTACATCACTGACTCATTCCTTCAAGTACATTTTACTTTCTATTAAGAAGTAAACCATTCCAAATGATCAGTTTCTGTAGTTCTTGTATTGTGATGTAAAACTAAAGAAACATTTTGGACATTTTACCTGTTTTGGACAATACTCCATTGCCTTTGGCCACTCCGACATATACTAGAATCGAGACAACATCAGAGACTTCTACGTGCAGGTTGGCAGTCCCAAAGTCCTGGTCCTGAGATGCCGCTACACCTGCAAAATGAGAAACAACTGATTAATCAAGAGTAGGGATTCTGTAGAAGAAAAGGAACTGCAAATAAATGGTCGGAGACAATCACAACATATCCTATATGAACATTACCGTATTTTCCGGACTATAAAGCGCTTCGGATTATAAGGTGCACCTTCAATGAATG
>NW_017836993.1:0-713 GCF_001891065.2 Hippocampus comes
GCGCCAAGGAGGGGTTGCCAAATTGCAGTCATTAAGAGCATATAATAAATGATCAATTGCTTTCATCGCAGACCACAAACCCACTTCTTGTCCCCAAATGTGCCGGGAACAACAAGCGTGTCATGTTTTGTTTTTCTCGTGATTTAACATCTTTTGGACAGTATTGCCCAATTGCACCAGAGTTGGATATGTCATTTACCGCAGGAACATCTCATGTAACACCAGAATTCTTTATTTTCCCCGTGGATCATTCCAGTGGGGCGTTATTGGGCCCTGCTCTGGGATTTGTCTGGATGAAAAATGTTCAACGACACTTTCTGAAATCGCTGTCAGATTGCAGATGTGGGAATGAGGCAATTGATTTATTGCCCTTCCTAAATGACTCCCCCGCCCCTCAATTAAATTGAGCCCCCAAAAACGTGTGCTTATGCGTGTGCATCCACTTGTATGTAATTTGAAGTGAGAAGCTCACCGACTCTGTAACCCTGCGTTTGAATAGTTTATGAAAGCTTTGTGAGAATACATAAAGGTAATGCCAACATTCTTTTTCAATACCATATGACGTGCTCGTCAATATTTTGGAAATTCAAAACAACAAACCATCCCTTCCACACTTGAAAATGACTTCACACTGATGTGAAAATGGAAATTGAGTCATTTTCATTCTATGAATGCATCCGCACAGAGCTGCAGAAGCTTGATTTGCACGTGCA
>NW_017836994.1:0-713 GCF_001891065.2 Hippocampus comes
AAAAAATATTGGTATGCTGAAATATTAGTATTAATGCTGAACCACGATAGGTCATGTTTGACAAATATGGAACACGACTAACCAACTTTTAGATCAAACATTTTCTTCTTGTTAACATCATCAGTTTTCCGCAAAGTCAAATTCCAGCAGTTTAATACGAGATAGCCCATTTGTGGTCAACTCCCAATCAGTGCGCTTGTTTAATGATTGTCTTTGCAACTTTCCCCAAACCGCTGCAGCAGCGGCATCAGCAGAATTGTTGCAGACGCGTGCCAATGTTGTCACGACTTTTAATTATTCATTAAAAGCACGCAGCCTGTTTGCCGAGATAAGACGCCGGCTCATTCGGTTCTTCTGCAGCCATGAGAGCAGCGTGGTGTGCTCTTGTGTGCTTCGTTTTCTTGGAAACAAACTTGAACTCAGCTGGACTTGGACTCATTCAATTAAAATGTCTGACGTTTTCAATTTCAACGACAACGCCGTACGCTTTTTCCTCCATTGCTTTCCCAATTTATCTTTATTTTGTAGGGCTAGAATTCAAATAGAATTTTTCGTCAGACTAAGAAACTAATTATAGATAGATAGATCGACAGATCGATAGATCAAATTATAACAACACGCAAATCATAAATATCCCTTGCGAATACAGTGACTGTCGCTCAAGTTGGAGCGCAGCTGGCGTGACAGTCGCAAGGTCTTGCATTACCCCCCCC
>NW_017836995.1:0-713 GCF_001891065.2 Hippocampus comes
CATTGTTGTCTTTCCAGTGGACCAACAGCTTTTCTGTTTGCATTAAAATTTCTGAGGTTCCTCGATGTAACTTCATGAATTCACTCTTTGGTTTGAAGGGAACATCAAAGAGTTGGTTTTCCCTCATCATGCCACAGCTCCCACAGCCCCTCTTTGTCATCTCATCAAGGAGTGATAGAGAAGTAAAGAGGTTGTCATGGTAGAATTTGAAACCTGGAGGCACCTCACCCTGCTCTGCAAGACCAAGAACAACACTTGGCCCTTGGCCTAAGCTAGTCTTTGGGAGGGGAGCATGTGGCGTACTCCATATGGCTCCATATGATGCATGTATCCACTGGATGATGCAAGGCTCCATATCTTATAGCCAAAACGGATTGGTTTACCTTTCATGAATTGCTTACATCCATTACGCCTACAGTATCCTGTCATGCTCTTATCCACTGACAAACATTCTGGATATGGCATGACTTTGTAAGACTTGTTCAGCTCAGTGAAGATTGGCCTAACCTTGAAAAATGGATCCTCAGTGATCTTTGTGTTGTCGACAAAATGTGTTGAGGCCATTATTTCATCAAATCGATTTCTCCGCATTGCATTGGAAATGCATAGATTATGTACATCAGTGTCACTTGACCAGTGCATGTGTCTTCGTGGAACAGTGCTGTAGACAGATGCCAAAAGAATCCCATAGAATGTGAGGAGCTCATCCATAC
>NW_017836996.1:0-713 GCF_001891065.2 Hippocampus comes
AAAAAAAAAATGTATACAACCTCTATAAACAACTAAACAGTAAAAAGCCAACAGAATGTGTACAAAAGCAGTGCTGAGGTACATCTATTTTGAAGTAGTTTCACATACTTTTTAAAAAAACTTTTGAACGTTGCCCGAGTATCATTTGCATTTTTTAAGAGGAATAAACCCACCCTAATTTTAAAAGCAGTGTTTGCAACCTAGATATATTTACTCTATATCCTTTACTCGCTATGTCGTCATACTGTATTGATGGTACTATGAAGACCTTCCTTCCAGTATGTATAAAAATAGCCCATAGCACATTCATGGGGAGTTTGAAATATCCAAACAGGTTGAAATAAGTATCTCTGAAATGGAAAATGACTCCAAGATGGCCACGCTCATATGAAAGAATCAGAACAGACTCAGTTTCTGGGTGAAAAAAATATGGTGCTTGAGAATGTACTTGCTGCAGGCAGGCATCCATTGATCGAAAATACGTGTCTCACTTCAATTTCTTTGCATATAGAGGTCAAATCGGGGCTATGCTTGGTTGATTGGCACATTTTTTTTCGGAACCATGCCTTAAAATGATCCGTCACAGCTTATTACAATCATGCCACAAAGACATAAGGCAGTAGTTCAAGATTCGCCTTGTCCAAAACTGATGGAGTGACACAGATCGTGTAAATCTCCTGCTGTTTGTGACATTCACAGAGAAGACTTGTGTG
>NW_017836997.1:0-713 GCF_001891065.2 Hippocampus comes
GAGATCTGAGCATTTGGAGTCGAGTTCTGGCAAAAACATTTCGCGACCAATTTGACGCCACGCCCCGCCCACATTTATTGACGAAGGGGGAAAAAAAAGAAATCTAATGCTTTTTAATTCCGCACTTGCCATCTGTCTACTAGAACCATTTCAAATTTGGTACCGATCGAATCACGCCCTCGAGTAGTTTATTCATGGACAGCCGCTGGAAATGAGCAAATTTGTTTGAAAATGACTGCTTCAAATCAGCCCGACTATCTGTTTGTTTTGTCATTTGGTTCGATTTTTGCCATTAGACAAACTATGGCTACCCTGAAGACCAAGTCAATTTGCATATTACGTCGAGGCGGCCTCATAAAGCGACCATCAGAACAATGGCGGAAGAGCGATTAGCTTATTGAGCACGATGTTTTGAAGACGATAACGTCTTTCAGATGTCAGTTTTGCAGACCAATACACAATTACCGCCTTCACAAAATTGCGACAATGGGAAGACGTTTTGCTTGGTGGTAAGAATATGATGTCAACATGGGCTGGAGGAGCGGCGAGATCCCGTCTAAGGTTGGACTTCAAAAAGGGTTGATGAACTACAGTGCATCAAGTAGCGTATTTTCCGCACTATAAGGCGCGCCTTCAATGAATGGCCTTTTTCAAAACCGTTTTCAGATATCCGGTGCGCCGCATTATAAGACGCATAGAATAGAAGCCACAAT
>NW_017836998.1:0-713 GCF_001891065.2 Hippocampus comes
TCTTCATACTGTACACACGTATTTGTAATTGACATCTTTGTACTGTATTCCATGTTCCGGTTTTTACATTTATAAACGTTCATACTGTATGATACATCGTAGTTGGCAGGCATTTGATTGGAAATGGCTACAATGAACTACCGTACAGATTCGCCATGTCCCTTGAGGTATGTATGTATACGTATATGTAAAATGATCCAATTATATGAAGTGACACGAGATTTGCCGGTCAAAATTCTACTGATACGCTTCCACTGTGTTCATATTCATTCTTTCAGCTCCAAATAATGAGATTCCCTGCAACGAGTTATAGTTTGATGCCCTTGAGGCAAAGAACGGACTTGCGTCGTGTGCTCTATTGTTGGTCGGCGGTCGCGGGGAGGAGGGGGTATCGTAACCCCGAAAGTGAGCCACGCTACCCAGAGACGTGCAGTCTGCGCTGGGTAAGACGACACCGAGATGTTTAGAGCAGAAATTGGAAAGTGAGGCAAAGGCAGCGGAGAAGAACGCCTGATTTGATTACGCCGAGGCAACACATTGGGATGCGTCCAACTTTAATGTATTGATTCAACATCGGGCAACAGTAGTCTCTTTCGTGGTTTAATGTATATGGCCCGGTGGCGCGCGGCGCGTTTGCCGTTATGTGGGCCAGATAGTCCCCCTCCACCACTATCACGTTATACAAAAGGAAACCATCAATACTATACAAAAAA
>NW_017836999.1:0-713 GCF_001891065.2 Hippocampus comes
GGTCAACATTTCCCGTCTAACAGGAGCGTATTTTTAAAGCTTTGCCTGTTTTTGTTCTCTTTGCAGGTGCTGGGGAGTCTGGAAAGAGCACCATTGTGAAGCAGATGAAGTGAGTACCTTGAACTTTTATTCCCCCCCCAAAAAAAAAAAATCTGACAAGCAATGACACAATTTAAATGTATTCCTCGATACTTGAGAATTTCTATATTTAGTTGGATCACACTTCAAGTCACGGCCACACAAGGACTGACTGCTTAAAAAAAATAAAGGGAAGAAATAAATGAATATGCGCTAACAGAAATAAATCCCCGTTGTCACTCGTGAACGGAGGTGAGATTTTAGATTTGAATTGATTAGGATTTTGCAGTTCCGATTCCATCATCGGTGCTGCTTATCCACCTTATTCCTTATTAATCCTCTTACCGATTCTCATCGTGTGAAGGGAATGAAATAATATAAATTGGTGTGTTTGCATTAATTTATTGACATAACGGTATTCAACTTTGATCAGAGGAGACACCATATCCAGTTTGTATCTGTAATGTAGCTGACAAGATATCAGTGCTTAAGAAAGTTTTCCAGTTTCACGGTTATTGGACCAGAGAAAATTGAATATTTGGTTTTTCAAGCCCAACTCTACAACAACTTGAAACATTTCTGCCAGGGTATCAGATCTCTTTAATTCACTGGGTATAGATGATCATTTTTTTTTT
>NW_017837000.1:0-714 GCF_001891065.2 Hippocampus comes
TGATGGCGGATGATAAATGAGCGAACATGGCCAAAGCCTCATTTGGCTCTCACAGCATCAGGTGATAAAGGCAAAGCTCTTGTCAGGGATGGAGTGCACTCTGCTCTGCAAGGACAAGACCTCACACCCACAGAGACACGAGAGGAGACTGCCTTTAATATACTGTACGCCGCAGGCATGCCGCCTTCAGGAGACCGCATGAAGACACTTCCAGTGGAAAGGGAACAATGGATTGCCATTCGGTAATTGGGCAGTTTTTTTGGAACATCTTTTCCGCATGGCAGAAACAATGCTAACTAAAAATTGCCCATCATTTGTCAGTTCATCTGTGCAGAAATGACACAGAAAAAAAAAGTTTTTTTTAACCCATAAAGAGGGGCGGCACGGTGGTCGACTGGTTAGTACGTCGGCCTCACCGTGCAGAAGTGCGGGGTCGGATTCCGGCGGTGGAGTTTGCATGTTTCCCCCCGTGCCAGCGTGGGTTAAACGTTCAAGAAGAATAAATACAAAGTACGTATTCAAAATAACTGGAGGCTTAAAACATCCTTGAGAAATAGTAATGTGAAAAAATATGAGAGAAACCATTCCGAGAATGGAAGGAAAACACAAAATGAGCTTTGACTTCAGCCCGTAAGAGTTACAGTGTTCTTTCTCGGGCGCAGTGGTTTCCGAAAATGAAACCGCCAATAAGTTGGATCAAGAGTTGTCACGAAG
>NW_017837001.1:0-714 GCF_001891065.2 Hippocampus comes
AAAAAAAAAAACTATCATGACCTCATTTGCTTGTCGTTTCATAGTGAGATGACAAATTATCCATGTGATTGCAAATGTGGACCACATTGTTGGTACCCCTGTTCATGAAAGAAAAACCCACAGTGGTCACCGAAATAACTTGGGACCCTGACAAAACATTTTAAGAAAATGTTTCAATGAAAATCTCACATTCTAATCAAACGATTTTTGTCACTTTCAAAGAGATTTCTGCACCACTCAGAGCTTATTTGGCTTAGTCTACATAGGCGAACTGATCGGGTCATCTCATGTTTCAAGGGTGTTTTCTCCAAAAGGCATGCTTCGGTTCCTTCCAAAAATGCTCAAAATTAATAAAATAGCAGCAACATTCGCTATGCACACACACACTTGCAAACAGTCACTGCTCAGTGAGATACGAGCTTAAGGAAGAGTCCAATGTTTTGCTCTTGCGTGTTTATAATTTTCTTTCTAATCTCCTGAGACACGTCTCTCCTTCGCTTCTTCTGGTCCATGTTTAGCGTGGTACACACCGTGTCACAAAACAGCACAGTGACTAATTGTCACCCTTTAAATAGGCCGACTGACCAGATGTTTGAAGACATCTATGACGCTAAATAGAGAACATACCTTGTTTGAACATCATCCCTATTGTCAAATTATTTTCAATCTTTTCAAAGGCATCAACATTTTTATCCAGGCCTGTTTCATGGTTGT
>NW_017837002.1:0-714 GCF_001891065.2 Hippocampus comes
CTGGTGATGCAAAGTAGCAATGACAAATGTAAAAGGTTCTGGTCAGCTTGGAAAAAACAAACACAGAGGAAAACAAGGACCAAATTAACCTTGCAGTAGGTGAGAGGGAAAATCTAGTCTGAAATTCCACCGCCTTCCACGCAACATGATGGAGCAATCACATCTGTCGAACGTAACATATATCTTTTACATTGATGTGCCTCGGTAGGTGCTGCTGTTTTGGGTAGAAACGGAATGCAAATGGGCTCAACGGTTAACCTTCAATGTACCCGTGTGAATGATAGCATCTAATCAACTGAGATCATTATAGTTACGAATGTACTGTTAGTTTTCTTCTGATGGGAAAGGGCAGACGTCTATTTGAGGGAGGTATTCATTTTTCCAAAGTGGATGACACGCCCAGCGAATAATGGGGGGTATGGCATCAATCAACGATTTGATGAAACACGCTTTTACTCAATGTTCCATTTTTGTACAAAGGAAGGCCTCTTCCAATGCGAGGTACTCTCCATTTGTTGTTATGAGGGTACATAATGATTAAATTCTAGCACCTGCAAACATATATCAAATATTTTTTTCACTCTCTGTGTTGGTAGTAATACTGGTGTATTAGTTTGGGTTGTCATCATTGACTCCGTTTATTATATGAAGTGTTGATCTAAAAATGCATTTGCAAATCATTGCATTCTTTTGTTTATTTACGTTTTACATCAT
>NW_017837003.1:0-714 GCF_001891065.2 Hippocampus comes
TATGTCTTTTCAGACTTGACACATGTTTCTTAAGTAACAACATATACTGTACAATACACGCAAACTGATTTTAAAACATCTTGTTGATTTTCAAACCCCACACATTATGGAGGGAAAGAAAATATGATGTCATAAATTTGAATCGGTTGGTGGTCGAATAAACTGCATTTTATTTCTTGCGCTAGTCAAGAGTCAGCCTGTCAGACTGCCACTACCAAAGACCGGAAAAGAAGGACTGGAGGGGTCACCTCCTTTGCATCCTGGAAGCTGGAGGGGAATGTGATATGGGGCCTCATAAGAGGGTCATCATGGAGTGGACACGGGAAATTAAAAGCAGGCCACAGGTGAGAGTGGTGTTTCAAATGCCCCGCCGGTCCGAGCAAGGTGATTACGGTAAAGTCTGACCTTGACAGTCGTCCTCGTCATACTTAGGCACGTCCCCAGGAAGCCTGTCGTAAACCTTCATTTTCTAATCTCCTCTTGCAGCCCAGCGTGTGGCCCGGCGAGCCGGTGCTCATGATGCTGGACGACTTGGAGTTCCAGTGGAAGAAGGGCCGTCTGTCCAACCTGCTCCCCGCTCTGGAGCTTGTCATGCTGGTCGTGCTGAATGCAGACAGGCCTGTTAAGGTTTGTGCCCTTTTTTGCGGGGGGTCCTGATAATTTGGTGCAGACTGGATGCATAAGCAGGTTCAATGTGTTTACTACAGTGGACAG
>NW_017837004.1:0-713 GCF_001891065.2 Hippocampus comes
GTGTTGCCTCCGCCCAAGTTCAGACATGACTTTTATTTGGGAGGAGGATTTAAGAGGATTTTCACTCTCAACTGGGATTAAAGCTCCGCTTCGGTCCCCGCGATGCTCTTAAGTGCAGTTATTGAAATGAAATTGTACAGTCATTGAGCACGAACACGTACGGCGTAGAGAGAGAGAGTGACGCTCGATCGCGAGGGGCGGTACCTGTAGAAGGTGAGCATGCAGCCAGTGATGGACATGTTCATGGGCACCTGAGCGGACATGCGGCCGATCACGAACATCTTCTCGCCCGTGTCGGGGTGGAAGGCCGAGTCGTACACGTACTTGGCCCGCCACAGTTGGTCCTCCGTCAGGCCGGGCGCCACCACCCCGGCTCTGGAGAGAAACATCCACTTGGATTTTTCTTTTCCAGGGCTGTTTTTCTTATATTTCCAAGTCATTTAGTTGTAATACATTTTTTAAGTTAAACTAATTTAAAAAAAAAACAACTTAATACAGGTCTGCTTAACTGGGTTGGCTTGGGAGGTATTTCTCATTTTTATCAAAAATTAGTGATTGGTTATAATGTCAGTTTGCCGAGTGATCAATTACATCTAGATCGGATCCACGTTAGTCATTACAGCAAATACAATGTCATTCATTTCAGGCATGTTTTGTATTACCAGCAGTAATAATCCAAAATTTCTCAGCATACACAGATTTTTTTTTTTTTT
>NW_017837005.1:0-713 GCF_001891065.2 Hippocampus comes
CCTACAAGTGTTTTCATGTCCCTCAAAGTCTTTACATAACCCCCAAAAAATCCCTATATGTTCCTAATACTTAGCGGTATAAGTCTCTACATGCCCCTACAAGTCATGCCCTTCTAAATCTCTTCCTACCCCCACAAGGCATGTCCCTAATAAGTCCCAACAAGTCGCTTAAGGTTCCTTCTAGTCATGTACCAACAAGTCCTTTCAAGGTTCTGTGAGTCCCTAAAAGTCATATCCCTACAAGTTTCTCCATGTCTCTACAAGTCATGTTCCGATAAAACCCAAACCAGTCTCTTCATGGCCCTTCAAGTCTTGCTAAATTACTTCATGTTCCTCTCAGTGATGCTTTGTCGTACCTGCCCACCGGCATTAGAGGCCAAGCGTAATGGCGGAGGTGGAGAAGGCACTCGTCGCCCCACCGTTCCTCCATCTCTGATTGGCTGAGATGGTAAATGGACTGCTCCTGTAATTGACTCCAAAGACTCCAGTGATTGTGCGTGTCTTATGCTGTCCATGACCCGTTTCAGCCCCGGCCCATCCGTAAAGTCCGTGCACATCCAGCGGCCACGCCCATATGTGTCGCCATGCCCTCGCCCGCCTGTGCTGCCTCCTGCCAAGCGGACCAGTCGGAACCTGGATGAGGCGCCTGCCCCCTGCCCTAAGGCATCATGCGAGATGTGTTTCCTCTTCAGGGAGGGTGTCGTGGGCTGGGA
>NW_017837006.1:0-714 GCF_001891065.2 Hippocampus comes
ACATTGAATTTTTGCTAGTTGTCACGATTCGCTAAACGACACTCTTCAGTCATACCTCCTTTTTCGCCTGTTCCACAAAGGCGAGGACTTTGTCAAGATGTGGCCGGCTGACCAGTGCTCCCATTTTGGTAGTCTCCAATAGCGGGTCGCCAATTTCAATGGCCTGGGTCCTTTTGACAACTTCATCCACAAATTCATGCAGAATTTCCCTCTGGACAAAAACTCTTGTGCCATTGCTACAAACCTGTGACGTAGCACAAGCGCAAACCGGCATGACTTTGTAGTTTCATTTCGTGGTATGACTTGAAGGGAAGTCCATTCTACCTGGCCTTGAGAAAGGAAGTTGGCCATTAGAGCACCCCGTACAGCGTTCTCAATGTCACTGTCCTCAAATATGAGCAGTGGGGATTTTCCACCAAGCTCCAGTGTCACTGGTTTGACCCCTTTGGATGCCATTTCCATTATCTGTGGAATCACACAGTAAAATAGCCATTGGTTATTTCAAATCGATTACAGTTCAATTGTCACACGGTGGCAGGAAGCTGGCATGTTCCATAACTTCTGGTAGCAAGAGCGAAATCCCACAGTGCAACATTCCTGCTCAGAATGTCAAGTGCACTTGCCCTTTTAGTAGAATTTAATGATTCTATCCCATCCATCCATCCATTTTCTGAACCACCTTATCCTCACAAGGGTCATGGGGCATGCTGGAGC
>NW_017837007.1:0-714 GCF_001891065.2 Hippocampus comes
AAGATACTTCCTAAGTGAACTCACTCACTTGCTCAAATGTGTAAAATGGAGAAACGGCCTTGTCCAAAACCTATCGGAGCATCTTTTCAACATGGCAATTTTTGGCAGGGCATAAAATGTCCTCCAAGAGTTCTTTTCTTTTGTTGAGTTTTTTTTATTCGATTCAGTTCGGTTTCATGTTTGGTCAGGCTTTTCCATGGGTCCCTTTTTTCATGTCTGGATTTCGTTGGCGCCTGACCTCATCCGCCCCGATCCTTGTGTCAACCAATCAGCTCCCAGCGGCCACCCGTCTTGCCCACGAGCGCCTCGTCGGTTTGCTTGCATTGAGCTCCCGGATTGCTTTCAGTCTTTGTTTGGTTCCTTGTTGTCGATAGTGAACCGAATCGTGTTATGTTTCGAGTTCATTCGCTGAGTTTCTGCGTTACTTGCAAACTTGCTCTTGATGGACTGAACTCCTGCTTCCTTTCACGTTGGCCTCCACACGACATATACAAATATATACGCAGAAATACAAAACGGTCATCAGGCATGAAATTGCTTCACCTATTTTTTTTTCCTGAAACCTTCAATCCAACTTTGGCATCAGTTAGTCCTAAACCGTGCTGTCTTTTCCTTTGTTCGAAAGGAAGCATCGCATCTCGAATTGACCTGAAGAGGTTTCTGCAAAGGTTATGGAAAGGTTTGATAAAGGGTTTGACTCTTTTTTTTTTTTTT
>NW_017837008.1:0-714 GCF_001891065.2 Hippocampus comes
TTTTCGACATTAATTAACATTAATAACATTAAGATATATTTTTGGCCACAAATTTTTAATATGGTCTCCCAAGGTAACAATATCTTCTCAAGTCCCGTAGCTGCACTCTGTGCTATATAAAGTGCCTGTGTGTGTAAACAGAAACCCCCGCTCTAGAATGCAAATGGTAGCGTCCAATCCGTCCAATATCATGTCTCATGTCAAACGATAATGCAGACAAATAAATTTTTTATTTATTTTTTATGTCACAGTGGAAATCTTCCCTCGAAGAATGCAATTGGTGGCGTACCATCTGTCTTAATACTAACATTTTGTCATCCACCATCATCCTAAAAGTATTTTACCAGCAAATAAATATATGAAGACTTATTCTTCCACGATTAAGTAACGATGGAACGGTTCCCTCCCTCCCACGCCAGAATGAAAAATGAAAAATCAAATTTCAACTTTCATGAAACCCCCGCTATTTGTGGGGAATAGGGAGTAATGGACGCCCTTAAAGACTTTCCAGAACGAGCACTAACAACGTGGGTGAAATTTGCTACTCTGTAACATGCAACAATCTTATAATATGTAGACGTCTTCCCTGACACCAATTTCTACTCTGCTATTCGCTTCGGACTTGAGCGCTATCTTCTGGCTTTTTGGGCTGTACCCCCTAAAATTCAGTGCCTTGGCCATCGGGGGGCAGTATAATACATTCATACAGACAAC
>NW_017837009.1:0-714 GCF_001891065.2 Hippocampus comes
ATTATTATAATTCCTGATCTGGCTATATCCGTAGGTCGAACCCAGCAGTAGACACCTGAGGGGGTTCTCGTGGGTGCCATCCCTCCCGCATACCATGCTGCTGTCTCCTCAGGCGGAGAGGAACTGGGAGGAAGTGTGCTCGTTGCTTCAGGAGGCGCTGGAGGAGCAATCGCACCGGCAGCTCTTCGCCCTGGAGCTGGGATCCGGAACCGGGCAGCATGTCATCCGCTTTGCCCAGAAGATGCCCTTCGTCACCTGGCAGCCGTCCGACATCCAAGAGGAGGCTCGGCAGAGGTATGACAACACGTCCAACTCCAGTGGTGGTTTTTGACATACATTATGCGCAGCCAACCGTTGAATGTTTCAGCACCTTGTTTGTATTCTGTGTGCTGTTAACATGTGACGTGTACCACCACGACAGCATCAGGGCATACATCGCCGCGACCAACGTGACGACGGTGCTGCCACCTGTGCACCTGGATGCCAGTGAGCCATGGGAGAAGTGGGCGGGGGTCTCTCGCGGTTCCTGTGATGTCATTGTTGCAATCAACCTACTCCAATACAGCCCCTTCAAGACAGCACAGGTCGGCTCAAGATATACAATTTACACCTAGTGCAGCTTCAAGTAACTCACAAGTTCCAAAAATGCACATTGGGTTAATTCTCTGTAGGGCTGAAGTCTGGAAAGTTGACTTGACAATTCTAAAATCTTCC
>NW_017837010.1:0-714 GCF_001891065.2 Hippocampus comes
AGCCTATCCCAGCTGTCTTCGGGCAATGGGCGGGGTCACACACTTGCCAGCCCATCGCAGGCCACGCATGCATGCAGTTTTTTTTTGGAATGAGCGTGATTTATCATCGAGGAGCTGCAGAGGAAAAACGGTTTTACCTAATCCCGTTATGACCAACTCGGATTCCTCTAGTAACAGCAGACTGGACTGTATTTCTACGTTCTGCCCAAATCGTGAAAAACTTGCACGCAATAAATGCCATGGCATCGCGACACAGACTTTGTCTGTTCTACATGTTGAGTGTCTCCATTCTCCTCAATGTCTTGACTGTAAAACCCTCACATCGTGCCCTCTGTCATTCCGCAGATTTCTCTTTTCATCTCCATGGAAATTTGTTTACTGACGCCACCCTTCTCCCTAATCCCTAATCCCATCTATCTCCGAATGTGTTCCAGTGCTCTGTCTGCATCTCATCCAGCCCCTACCGTCCTACGGTCTCGCTTTCTCTCGACTCCCTCCCTCTCCTTCCGAGCTCCAGTATTTCTATTCTTTTTCTGCTCTGTCGCTTTCAATTCCTCAAGGCCTCCCTGGGCCTGAATGGTTAATGGCGCCCTGCTGAGGGGCGCTAAGGAGAAGAAAGAAAACGAAACGTACAAAGCGAGCGAGTAAGACAGGGTGGGAGAAAGAGATTTGCATCCTGATAATACAGTTCTCTTCGTCTCTTCCACTTCTACT
>NW_017837011.1:0-714 GCF_001891065.2 Hippocampus comes
GTCAAACCAAAATGGCTGACTTCCTGTCTCTGTTCAGCATAGATGTTGAGACCTTTTTTGTGGGTCACCTCCTATTCGGCATACCCATGTTGACATTGCCAAGTGAAACTGCTTTTGGGGGTTGAGTATTCAAAGAATTCTCCTGCAACAATTTTTGCTGATGCCAAATGTTCATGGCCCTGCTTTTGATTTTTTTTTTTTGCATTCTTGCTTGTAAACAGAGCAACATGAATCTCAAATACATAAAGGGGGGAGGAGGCCTGGAGTGGGGGGAGTGGGTGGGTGGCTGGGCTCCTGCTGGAGCCATGGGGCCTGATTCTGGGTCCGGGTCTGGGTTTGCGGGGCCGGCCCGCTTTGTAATGTGAACCCCTGGGGGATTAGAAGCTGTAATAGGAAGGGAGAGGTCGGCGCAAGGTCACTAAGCATGCCCGCTCGCTGCATTCCTGCACCTTAGTACGCTGCAATTAAGAAATGACACTGGAGGGCCCTTGTGAGGGGAAGAGGAGGACACAGTGCGGAGGAAAGGTGGGCCAGTAGGGGGGGTGTTTGTGAGATTAATGACCGGTCTCATTGGCTGAGAGCTTGGCCCATATTCCAATACCCCACCGTCGCATGTCACATCATTGGAAATGCACATATTTGTGAGCGCAGCTCTCTTAAAACCTCACTACTGGGGTCGTAAAATAAATAAATCATTCAAGGCCAGGGGGAAAG
>NW_017837012.1:0-714 GCF_001891065.2 Hippocampus comes
GTGCAAAATGGCAAAAACTTAAAGGGAGCATGAGACTCAGTGCTAACAGAACAAATGACTTGTCTGTTGATGCCCAAGAATTTGACATTGTCAGGAATTTGGGTCAGAATGCATCACGTGAACCGAAGCTGACTCATAAAAGTACCTAAGACACATTGAACTTGACTTAACGGCGGTGTTGTTGCCACAACTAAAGTAAATTAAATAATACACAGAAATGAAGAAAAAAAAGTGCCAAAGAGCTGGCTATAGGGTAAAAAAAAAAGTGCAAGTTTCTGCACCTTAATCAAGAGCCTCGTGTCCTTTTACTGGTTTTGTGTGGAACATATTCTCTGTTAATTTGCTCAAAAACGATCACCTGTTTCTATGATCGGGCCATCGCGTGTCATCTTGGAGTTAGTTGCACATTTTCATCTGGAAAAAAAAACAGTGCTTTGCTGTCATCTCGGTGCCAAGGAGCTACGTTGAAGTTAGCCAAAGTGCTTCATTTGGACAGGAGGAGTGCGATGCCACTACCTTGTGGCATCTTGGTTTCAGGGAACTATGTTGTAGTCAGATGAGGAGCTTCATTTAGACAAAAGGAGTGTTTTTCCTGTGACATTATAGTGACAAGGAACTCATTTGAGGTAAGTTGAGGAGCTTTATTTACACAAAAAGTGCTTTGTGGCCATCTGCTGGCATCTATATGCATGTTCAAAACTTTTGGGGGTGATG
>NW_017837013.1:0-714 GCF_001891065.2 Hippocampus comes
TTGAAAATGGATGGATGGATTTTTATAACGTACACTTTAAACCGTCCTTGAAGATAACACCAGAGTGGGCCAGAGTATTTACTTCATGCCAAAACATGTAAAATTACTTTGTAATTACGTTTATCAACTGAAATAATTTGTCTGTTAATTGTTTTGAGTTGATATTGGTCAAAACGACAAAGAGCCTGTCCCTGGCATGAAAATGGTCGCCTAGCTAACAGTGCTAGCTTAGAAAATGTCCAAGTCAAACAAGTGTTTGCGAGGATCGGCTAAACATGTTAGCTAAAAATGATTTGAGGATATATAACAGCATGTGGGTGGTAATGCAGGAGTTACAGTCACTTTTTTACAGTGTCATCAAAATTTTTGAAATGTAAAAGTATGCCATTCTCAGGAGAAATGTAGGCTAAAAAGCGCAACGAGTTGGACGAGCAGCTATACAAAGGCAATGCTCTTTAAATGATAGGTTAGTCTAATATAAAGTCCAAAATATTGTTGCATTATTTTCATTTTCTTACCATTTCCAGCCCGCTGCCCTTTTTATTCGTCACTGCATAATCATGAAATTAAAAACGGCGCACATCAAAACGATTTGAGAAAATGTTCCGCTAAAAATAGCACACGATTTAATATTAAAATTTGGAATGAAATTGAATGTTACAAGCTATTATAAAATAGAACAGAATGTTATGAGACGACCATACCCCCCCCCCC
>NW_017837014.1:0-714 GCF_001891065.2 Hippocampus comes
GCTTTCAAAATAAAGGCTTATACTGCAGCGGACTACAGTCTGCTCGCGGTTTGGCAGCCACTAATTCACCTATTTGCAGATGTTTGATTTATGTATTTGTTTTATAGGGGGGTCTATCAAAACCACGTTGTTTGTGGACTGATGATTATCTCTGCTTATTCAATCATTTATATTGTTAAAGGGTTAAAAAATATAAATATACAGTATCTATATTATATTGTTTGAAATGCATTTATAATGAGCATCAATTGTATGCAGATTTTCTGTATTTGTGGGCCTGCCCAGTCCCTATCACCTACAAATAGAAGGGGTGCACTTTCCTGCGGAGTGGGCCAACGCCACTTGTCCTTTTGAAATCAAGTGCAAAAGTTAAGAGACGTTCTTTTTTTTGTACACGAAGTACCAAAAAAACTACCATGATGAAAAAAATAAAATACAGCATACTCAGCCCAAATTTCAAAATCTAAATAGAGATTGTATTCCTGTTCATGTAATATAATACAGTTTGACCTTCAACACTGTAGATAAAAATACTGATCATCGCTTTTTCAGTTTTCATACATTTTGTGACACTTTTGGTTGGTGTGGTGACATGAACATTTCACAATGTGAAATGGCTCAAAAGTAGTCTCATGGGGCGGAACGATGGACACTTTTGCCCCATGACCCAACAGTTGGGAAACATTGCCATATGGCAGGAATGGACAAAAGCAC
>NW_017837015.1:0-715 GCF_001891065.2 Hippocampus comes
CGCCGAAATCCTCTGTAAAAAAAAAAAAAAAAAATGGAGATTTACTTTGTCTGTGTCAAGCTTGCTGTCTTCATTTGCTCAAGTTTCCTCAGTCTTTGTACAGGTGTCAGGGGCTGAATCGACAACACGCCTCCATAGAGCAGCACCCACGGTTTATTGCCCTGACCCGATCTTTAAAGGGTCAGCAAGGGGAGGCGGTGGTGCGGGGCAGATGGAGATGGGAAGGTTGAATGAAGAGTTGACAGGAGTTTCAGCTGGGGGGGGGGGTCGTCTGGCTAGCGCTTTGCATCGGGGGTGCACTGGGAGAAAAGCAAACAGCTGGAACACATGGTTGACTGTTGTCGACTGTCCCTCGCTCTCCTCCAGATCTGTTTATTTCACTGGCCCCGCTCTGTTTATGGGCGGCGAAGATCCAGCTGTGCGTAAATGAGAAAGGAGATGATTTAAATGTGAAAACGAGGACAAATAGAACCCCTGCGCCAACACCGGCAGACGTTTTCAACAAAGAACATGGAGCAATCAAGCTTGTGTATAATCATTCACGTTGAGGCCTTTTTTCTGGAGAGAGGATGTTGTCTTTGGGATGACTCGGCTCTCGTGTTTACTCGAAAATTACACATAATGATGCGCTCGGAATTTTAGTGACGGTTCTATGTTCTGTGAACATGTTTCCCCCAAAATATATTGAGGTTAGGAAAAGGGACTAAACTGTTTT
>NW_017837016.1:0-715 GCF_001891065.2 Hippocampus comes
AGACAGGGAGCGTTCTAAAATGCAGATGAAGGACCTCCAGCAGCAGCTCTCCGAGATGCACGATGAACTGGACCAATCCAAGAAGGCAGAAATGATAAATGCGGAGAAAGAAGTCCTTCTGAAGGTAAGGTTTCTGTCTCCCAATTCTACACAAGCAGCTCAACCGGACAAGCCGATAGTGGGTGAGGAACACGTGTCATGGTCTCAGGATATGGCCCAGCTGCGTGCAGACTTTCAGGAGATGCTCTCGGTGAAGGAGGAGCATGAGGAGCTTCTCCAGCAGCAGGAGAAAGAGCTCAGCGACTTGAAGGGCGCCATCAAAGATGAAGTGGAGACCCACGATAAATACATTGCCGCTCTGAAGGAAGAATACGAATTTGAACTTCGGCATCTGCTGAGAGATTTGGAGAAGACGAGAGAGGTGAGTTCCAAGGCATTCTTTATTGTTCTTTTTTCACACCGTCTTCACTTCACTTCCTTCGAACTTAGAGCAACGGTGTGCTGGGCCGAGAAAAAGTGGAGGCGTTGGAGGAGGGCGGTGCAGCCAAGGAGAAGATGCAGGAGCTGAGTCAGCAAAGAGATCAACTCAAGGCAAAAGTGCAGGAGCTGGGCAGCAAGGTGGATCAGCTAAGCCGAGCCGTTCAGGAGTCGAAAGGGTCGGAGAGACTGCAGGAGCAACGAGTGAAGCAGCTCGAGGTTCGTTGGCGGATTTAAA
>NW_017837017.1:0-715 GCF_001891065.2 Hippocampus comes
AAAAAAAAAAAAAAGATGGCTGCAATGACATAAGAAAAATATCGATGACGTCCTCAAACAACAACTTGAGTGAAATATTTTTGCCGTTTGCCTCCCAACGCACGCACGCCAACACAAAAGGTGTTTGTTGTCTGACCTTGATGTGCCTGTTCAAGGCAGTGGACTGCGCCGCCCTGACCAGGCCTTCCAGCTCGGCTCCGCTGTAGTTTTTGGTCTCGGCGGCGAGCTCTTTGACGTCCACGTCGTCGGCCAGAAATTTGAACTGCCGCATCTTGGCCGTGTGGATGTTGAGGATCTGAACGCGACCCTTCTCATCCGGCAGGCCTGAAAGCGAAAGGCGGGCGCTCAACGTCATGGCCACCGTGCCGAGGCCAGCCTCATCTCTCTCCGCTCTTACCGATCTCCATCTTGACTTCGAGCCTTCCGGGCCGCAGCAAGGCCTCGTCGATCAGGTCCGGCCGGTTGGTCATACCTGGGGAGGACACAGACTAATCAGACGGAGCGCACGATGTATAATAATGCCATCTCGCCGCCTAAATAGGGGTTGTGGATTGCAGCAGGGCACTACTTTTTTCTAAATGGAGCGCCGCAACTGATTCCTATTACGTTGTCCTTTGGCACCAAGATGGTGTGAAAGCAACACTTCTATGGGAAACTGGGCTTCGTTGAGTTTTTCGGCAACTAACGGAGGTCGGGTTTCAAAAGAAAAAAACGG
>NW_017837018.1:0-715 GCF_001891065.2 Hippocampus comes
AAAAAATGCTCTTTTCAAGCTTTTGCCCACGATGTTTTAAATAATCTTTTTACATTCTTAATTGGCATTCAGCGTAAAAATGATGGATAAACTCTGCGAACTCAAACCCCAGAACCACACTAACCCATAACTTGCTTCGAAAGTAGACTTCTCACCAGACTCAACTTTGTCAACCGCGCAGTTTGTGAGCTGAACCATAATGTGTTGCTTTGCACTTCATGACAAATTATACAGCATTCACATTACCTTGCCGTGTTCATCAATCATCAACTATTTACCATATTTGCTCTGTCTGACGGCTACAAGGTGGATGCATCCTTGTTATTATTCTTTCATGTCTAAAAATAATACTGACAATTATTGTTATTTATGGAGCATTGATATATGCTCTATGTACTGGTAGTTTATGCATCAGAGGGTTCATTTGAGTGCTATAGTAACACCTCTTATTCTCTTTTTTCTCATTTTTGTCATGGCAAACGATACGTTTTCTGGAATGTTAAGATACAAGCTTTTCGAAAGTCTATGGAGTGATGTGGTCTGCCTCAAGGTTCAATTTTAGATCCCTTGTTGTTTAATTCGTATATGTCCCCTTTTGATGGTGTCATTAGGAGGCACGGAGTGAATTTTCATCGCTACGCTGACGACATGCAGTTGTACATCTGTGTCTTCTGACGACGCTGGATGACTTTCTCCAGATTCAGCAGGACAAGTA
>NW_017837019.1:0-715 GCF_001891065.2 Hippocampus comes
GTTTATTTTAGAGCAACGTAACATCCGGTGTGGTGCCGCATTAATCTCGCGGTAAAAAAATTTAATCCCATTAAAATGTATTTACATTAATGCTGATAATGTCTATATAAATCCTTCTTTCGTTCCCCCCAGGTTCCCGATGCTGCCTCTTTTGTCCTCATTCTGCTCCCTCCCCAGGCTTTGCCCCCATCAGTCGCACCTGCACACCATCTCTGGCCTCTCCGACTTGGGACCAAAGCATGGCTACCGTTGCTCCCGATGTGCCCAAAAGAAATGGCCCGCTGTACTCATACCCCCTCTGGATTCATTTAAAGATCCGCTTCGGCCTCCACAGACCTACATCTTACCCACTCTGAAAATATCCACGGAACAGAAGAAGGATCCCCTGCTGTCAGGAATGTGTGTTAACACTCAGTGTCCACAACCTGCCCTGCCAAAAAATGTGCAGGAGACCGTCGAGAGCAATGAGAAACAGGAATGGACAGAGCTGAAAGTTCTGTCTGTGGGAAGGTGAGATTTGCTGCTACCATACAATGCATATCTAATCATTTCTTTACACAACATCTGAGTCGTTTCATGGAATTTGCAAGACGCGAGTTGAATTTCAACATGGGTACATACCTTTCCCTGGCATGAACATTCTTTACCAAATGCACAATAATGTTTGTGTTCACTTTACATCTGTTCAATTAGAAAGGCAAGTTACCATATATCT
>NW_017837020.1:0-715 GCF_001891065.2 Hippocampus comes
CATATGAACGCAACATCTGAGCATGTTGAAACACAGCGTCCCTTGCGCGTAAATTTAAAGCGGACGCCATTTAAGTGCATGCTAAGGTAAACACGTATATCATTTACCGAAGCCGGCAGTCTCTGTGGCGGCCCGATAAGACTTTGGACACACTGCCAAAGACTATTCTTCTTCTTCTCCTCCAATTGATCGGCCTGAACCTAATTGACCTCTAATTATAGAGCGCTCCTATTTGCCGGCGAACAACGGGCGGCCGGAGATAAGCGCCGGCGCCACAAAGTGGATTGAAAGCGTCTCAACACGGCAGAGACGTCCAGTTAGGGGAAAACAATCATGTTGGGAAGGACAATAACACGAAACGCACTTTTACATTTCTTGTAAGCTCGCTAAGCGTTCTTCGTGTGGCGGCGGGATTATGTCATGGCGACTGAATGCATTACGGAACACATCAAAACATTGTGAAAATTGAAAAAAAAAAAAACCCAAAACAATAAAGCACCACTTAACTAATTTAAATGAAGCGGGATGGGGGTCAAATTTGGAAAAGTGCAGATATTATTGACAATTTTCTCAGAAAAAAGTTGTATGAAATATTACATTTTGTTAATAAATAAATAAATAAATATTGATCCATTTTTGTTGTTGGCCCAGAACGTCCAATGTCACAATTTGGTAAATTAATTCTTTTTTTTCCCCACAAATCTACAACAAGCAG
>NW_017837021.1:0-715 GCF_001891065.2 Hippocampus comes
TTTTTTTTTTTTTTTTTTTTTTTTTAATGCATCGACATGCAGATCGCTACAGATGGGTTTTGCGAGTCAAAGTTGGCGGTGACACAAGTTTTGCTTTGACAAACCAATTAGAAGATGGAAAAACGCTGATGTCAGTGAAGCGCGGCTTGGAGGCCTAGTAAGGATGAAATGTCAACGTGATTGGTGAAAGCAACTGCCCGTTTGCTCATCAAGTTTAAGTTGCATCAGCCAGAACTAGTGCTGAAATATGACATACATGTACACATGCTGAAAGCAGTGCGGCCAAGAGAGATGCTATGACATGCACAGAATCGATTTTTGGCCGCAAATGAATGCATTTTCTTTGCTTTCATGTCAAATACAAACTTTATTCAGCATCAAACTGTTGGACTTAATGCGCTGTTTGGTTTGCTTTTTGTAGGATTGGTCAAGCTTGGAGTTCACTGTGTTACATGCCAGAAAGTCGCCATAAAGATCGTCAATCGCGAGAAACTCAGCGAGTCAGTACTAATGAAGGTAAGTCACACGTGCTTTATTCACTCATTGACTCTCTGCCGTTTTCGCTGGAGCAAACCCCTCCATCGCAGCCCTTGGATTTTGACCGATTTGGAAGGGCTACAAATTGTTGTGTTGTACTGCGATCCGAACACGAAGCCTACCACAGGAAAGATGAGAATCTTTTTCTGTTCTTTCGCATTTTCTGAGAAAAAAAAAA
>NW_017837022.1:0-715 GCF_001891065.2 Hippocampus comes
ATGTTGCTTTTCTCTGAGGGCTGCACTCTGACACGGTGTAAAGAAATAAGTTTGCTCCTGCAGTGACAGCGGCACTTTGCTGCCAGGATAACAGCTCGGCATATTGACAGAGTTGAAGGAAAGGGTCACAGTTGGTTGTCAGTAAGGAGGTGCGAAGCTTATTTGTCTCAGGTTACAGTAATGGCATAAAATGCTTCAAATGAAGCGCTTATGTAGTAGTCTCCTCACCTTATCACCTTTGGAGACCGAGGGAGTCTCTACCTTTGCCAAATTGGCAATTCTCCCTCTTTTGTCACATACTATTCTTCAACGACTGTAAAATTAAGGCAGGAATGAGTGGAGCCCTTGAACCCAGTTTGAAGACTCGCTGACCCAGACAATCAATTAGCCCATAGAATATTTTACAGCCCCATATTATTTTTCATCAATACATATTTGGTACTTATACCCACACTTATCGTATTATATCAATGTTGTGTTTGCCGCGGTACGAGAACAGAGTGACTTCACCACAGTTGCGCTAGCCAAGAGACCTCGTTTCGGTTAAATAATCGGCGGACACAAACAGCACTTTATGGAGCTTCAGTCAATGAAAAAAGACCTTGAGCAAAATGTGCTCATGTAAGAAGGTCAAACATTATTAATCTTTTCTCTCTTTGAAAAATGTTCAGATTGCTTAGAGAGATGCTGCAGAAATAGGGGGAAAAAAAAAAAA
>NW_017837023.1:0-715 GCF_001891065.2 Hippocampus comes
GATAATGGATGGATGGGTGAAATAAGAACAGCAGAAGGATAATGTTCATGAATTTGGTATGTTTTACAAATTTGTGTCGTTGAGTAAAAACAAGCTTGTTTTCCCTCTTTTCCAAGGTACAGCATTGATCGTGTCTTCCGGCCCAGGAAGCTGGATCGCGCTCACCCAAGGGAGCTTCTCGAGTGTGCCTTTGACATCATCACACCAGTCACCAACAGCCTGCTCCCAGATGCCGAGTCCATATACACCATCTCTGAAATAGTCCAGGAATTCCCTGCACTTCAGGTTCTTCCCCCTGATATCATATTTGAAATAACTTTCATGTCACCGTGTGCTCCGCTGCCCTGCCTTGCTTCACTTCGCGACAGAACATTTTGTTGACGGACTCCTCGCGTCCTCGTTCTTTCCAGCGAATGCCGTCATCTCAACTTGCGTTGTTTGTTTTCTTTCTCCCCTAAACGTCCCACTCGCATGCCTAACATACCAAACTGTTGAGGAAGTCTGACAGATTTACACCATGTTTATTATATACACCCTAAATCAGTTTGGCACGGCTTACTTCACTTCCTCCCCTCCCTCGCTGCAAAATCCATTTCCTGTCCACACTTCCCAGTGCTGCCAGTTTTGACCGGCATGTCTCTTGAACCCAATCAACCCAAATTCAACCCTTGTAGGGGTCCTCCGAGCCACCCAATGCAATGTGGAAGCTTTTGTA
>NW_017837024.1:0-715 GCF_001891065.2 Hippocampus comes
TTTTTTTTTTTATAGCTTTAATGCAATCCTTCTTGCATAGAAAACCTTTGGCTCTGTCTCACGAGAATATTAAGTATCTCGGTGGCGGATTTTTTTTGGTTTTAATGTACCGTCATTTACCACTTAGTCGCTTGAATTATGCAGCAATGTCCTAACCGCACTGATCCCCTTGTCTGATGCCTTCCCACTTTAGCAAGATAACCAATTAAGGCTGAAAGCTGATTGGAATGCGACGCCGTCTTACCCTTGACCCCATCATGCGCCTTCATACGCGGGTGTATTTTCATTCCTACGGAGGTGGTGGCAGTCCCCTGTTGTGCGAGATGAGCGTGCGCAGTAATTGCAGCGCCCGTAGGCGATTTGTTTCTGTCCTTTCGCTCTTTGCTGGTGGGCAGTCCGTGGAGCGATGCCATCCTGTCATTTTTCAGACAGGGTGCAATTTCCCGGTCATCTGTTTCCATCCATTTTTCAAGGTGAGGAAAAGATGGTGACTGACGGACACTTTAATGTGGCTCCTCATACCGTTGAAGCTTACTCTTCTTTTTGTAGTGATAAGCCGTACACCGACAACCCCACAATATCAGTCTCAAGGTTAGTCCATAAGCTTGAGGAAGACGTAAAATTAAAGTTGGGTGGACTGCTGACTTAAACCAATCGAAATGTAGTTAGATGTAAGCACCACTAAGGTATTTGTTGACTGAAAACTTGTGACAGT
>NW_017837025.1:0-716 GCF_001891065.2 Hippocampus comes
AAAAAAAAAAAAACATTTGGCAGGAATCTTGATACTATTAATGTTCGGTGGGCCCGACGAAAAAAGGGAGCGGGATGTTAATGTGCCCAACTTGAAGCACCGCGGCTCTCGGCACCTGAGCTGTAGCTGTCCGTCGAAGACTGTGAGATGGAGCGAGAGAGGGAGCGGCGGCCAGCCTTGGTCGGGTATTTGCTGAACTCCTGTTTGTCCTCCGTATTGGCAAACTGGATCTACAGGAGAGGAAAAACACGACAGTCAGGTGGCCAATTTTAGAGGACTTTTGGAAATCCTTTTTTTCCCTCATCGACCCCGATGGCATCCAAGTCGTTTTGTCCGCAGCGTTTGAGGCGTGTGTCAGTCGCATGTGCTGTTTTTGTTCTGGCAGCTATCGAGAACATTTTGCAACATAAAAATGCTCTCACGGGGCAATTTTGTCTTGAACGGCAACCAAATACAATAACGTGAATACAAAACCCCAGATTGTTTCTTTGGCCTTCTAATTCCTCAACATTTGCGAGCATAAGCTCGGTCTCTTGCGAACATATCCGCCGGACTTCGGCGATCCCTTCGTTCAAATGCTTTCATTCACTGAGGAATGCTGTCTAATTTCCTCCTTATTTGAGATGTCCATACAATGTGTTTGCACCAAAAACCAACACGCGGGTCAGCAGAGTTGACACAACACGAGTCAATCCGGGAGCACGCCAATGACAAGG
>NW_017837026.1:0-715 GCF_001891065.2 Hippocampus comes
TAATTTTAAATACTGCCAATTCCCTTCCCTTGCTGGTATTACAAACATTGTCTTGTACTACGTCACCGTGACGACACAACTGACTGCAAAGCCTCCGTTTACGTTCTGGTTGCCGCTAACAGGTCCGTCAAGCTCGCAGCGCAAAGCGTTTCCTAGGCAACATATACAGCAACACGATTTTATCGAGCGAAGTGGTGACGTAGGATAGTGACGTCGTGGGTGACGTATCATGTTTGACTGCACGGTAGTCAACGAGTGCAATGCTTATTACTGTGTTTGGGAAACAAGTCATTGCTATTTAAATCATTCATTGTCGAGCTTCATCTAAAAATGACTTAAAAATTCCAAACGGTGATTTAGCTTGAATATTAAAAGCCATACAGATGGATTACGTTTAAATAGTACGGAAACGTACAGTCGTAACGAGTGTGTTTTACAAAGGTAGTATACAATTCATTCAAACATTATCGAGGAAGTTTCTTTCATAATAATTACTTTTAGGAGTTGAGACTACTGTGAAAATAAACACATTTGAGCAAATTTCAATTTCGAAAAGTGTTTATTTATTGTATATTTCTATGGCATTCATATTTCCGGATGAAAGGTATTGTCACACATCCTGGTCAAGTAAAATGTCAAAATGTACAGCACATAGCATGCCTATGTTAGCGATGCTTCCAGAAGTGCTGTAAACATTTGATAATTGTTTTTTTTT
>NW_017837027.1:0-716 GCF_001891065.2 Hippocampus comes
CGTGCGCGAACAGGAGGGGTGAGTCACAAGAGCTCCACAGAGCGTCAACGTGCTGTCATGGAGGCCAGAGAGAAGTTGGCAAAGAAAAAGAGGTCAACATAAAATGCAAGCTAAAGGAGTGATGATAGCTCAGTTCTTGGATCTTTATGAGATACACTCGGGCTTAATTGGAGCATAAATACATAATAATGGAACGTAAAGCAGAATTTAATTAACATTCCAATAAGTGCTTTCGTAAGGCCGGGGGATATACAACAGGGACTTTGAATTTGCATGACAGACACAAACAGCCTGCACCGCAAACCAGGAAAGAATGGCTGCGTTGATCATGAAGAGAATTTACTCGAGAACAGAACAAATGATTCACAGTGTTCCACAAAACACAGCAGACAAATGGCAGTGTTAACACATTGAAGTGTTTGAGTGCGAGCATAACAAATGGGCATTAAACCGGTGTAAGAATAAAATTGCTGTTACCGAGCGGAATGGAAATGCACATCCACTGAAATAAATACAGAGAGTAGCTCTTTCCCAAGCAACTCTGACTCCTTTCTTTTTTCGTCATTACTTTTTAGTGTGCTACTTTTTTGAGTGTAATTTTTTTGCATGCAACGGGCTGTACAGACATTAATGTACTTCTGGGGGCTCGGCGCACATGGTCTGAAAACACGGCTGGCAAACGGAAGCGAATCTCGCTGTCTGTGAAGGCTGAAATT
>NW_017837028.1:0-716 GCF_001891065.2 Hippocampus comes
TTTTTTTTTTTAAATAACAAAAATGGACCTACGTGTAGTTTCAGGTAGTTTTCCTAATTTTAAAATCATTTTTGGTTTTATTTTATTTCATGAATAAAAAAGGTTTTGTTCAATTTTGGTTTTCGTTATTTCATTGCTTTTCGTTAACTATAAGAACCTTGGAACATTTTGCATGCTTAGTCGTGCGGGTGGAAAAAAAACAAACTATAAAGTGAGACGCTTTCGACTTTTGCTTTGATCACATCCATAACCACGTCAACACATTAGCTGCCAGTCCACCTTAACTAGGATAATGAGGTGGAGGGGGGCTGGGGGGCCCCTCTAAGAGGACTCACACATGTAGACGCACATGCACACGTAACCCATACACACACGCATTTTAAATGAGCGAGTTTTCAGTTCGACATTTATTTGACTTTGGCCTGTCAAACATGGCAGAGATAAAAGCCCCCCTCGCGTCTCTGATTCCGACTTCAGATGGAATCGCAAATACTGTATGGACGAGGTGCCACAACCTTCAACCACAACCAGCACATCCCACCCATCGCTCATCACTAGTGTGGCTAAATAAGCAGTAAGTATAGCACATTGGCGTCAACAGCTACATACATCAGGCGCACCGGTCACTTCATTAGGTACACATTCTCATGCCAGCCAATGGAAACATGGAAGTCAAAATATCAGGCAGCCAAGCCGATGTTGGGGCACATCAGAAA
>NW_017837029.1:0-716 GCF_001891065.2 Hippocampus comes
AGTTTGGCTCGTGGATGCATTTCTTGAAGGCAGCTCCTGACCAGCCCGGTGGCGTCGACGGCCGTTCCCCAGGCCAGAGAGACGCCGTAGCCACCGTGGCCGTAGTTGTGCACCACATGGGCCCCGCGGCCGCCGCCCAGCCGCTGTCCCGCCCTCTCCACCCTTGGATTCCTCCTGGAGGGCCTGAGCCCGACCCACTGCCCCAGCACTCTACCCCGACACAGGGATGGCTCCAGCCTGGTGCAGCGCTCCAAGATGGCCTCGGTGTCCCCGGGGTCGACCGCCAGGCGCCAATCTCCCTCCTGTCGGGTGCCGCCCACAGTGACGTAGCCGGAGCCGGGGTAGATGTATGACTTCCCTCCCTCTTGACGGATGAAGTGCTTCAGCCAAGGGGCGTCCACCTTCAAGACCTGGCCCCGGACCGGGACGAGCCCGCAGTCTCCCACCAGCTCCTTGGAGCCCAGGCCCGAGCAGTTGACAATGACGTGGTAGTCCGAGCTCAACTCCTCAAGACTGGAGACTTTCTTCTGCTCCACTTTACCGCCGGCTTTCGTGAACCTGGACACAAACGAGGAAACTAGCCATCCATCTATTTTCTATTGCCTTTGTCCTGAGAAAATAATTTAAAATATCAAAATAAATGAGTTCTGACCAGAAAAATGAAAATTAATGCAAGCAAAAAATGAAAACCGATTAAAATGAAAAAAACAAAAAAA
>NW_017837030.1:0-715 GCF_001891065.2 Hippocampus comes
TATATATATATATATATATATATATAATTTATTTGTTTGTTGTTTTTTTTCATGGTCTTCTTGTTGATAATCCACCGTTGGATGACTTGTTACAGGCCCATTGTGTTGGGACAAATGTTTTTAAAGATCAGTTAGCCAGAGAGGAATGCAGGCGCATGGTACTCGAGTCAATAGCTCAGCCGTGATCGACACTAAGCAGTCACGTTCAAGATCGTTTCTCCTTGCATATTGGGAGGATTATGAATTTCTGAGCAAGAACACAATATGTTTTGTTTAGGATTATGGAGGGAATGAATGTATCCATATGAATTGTGTGCCAGTCAGCCACATAATACAGTTAAGGCCATTAGAGTTGGCTGCCATCTTTCCATTTCCGTTGTAGTTATGAGCCAGAGACAAAGAGATAGCCGGTGAGATCAGCCATTCATTATGACTTAAGACTCAAGCTATTTCCTGGAAATGAACACACAAAGGGCCGTGATATATGGGATTCCCTCTTCCGTGTAAAAGCAATTTAAGTGTCCTTTATGATTTCATTCTAAATCCCTTGTCCTTGTCTGGTGCAACTAAACACATTGAAGCAAAATTACTGATGGTCTTGTGTGGTGTGAACAAAGCCTTGGTTGATGGCTCACATAGTCCAATGTTGAACTTTGGGACTCGTGCCTGAAGGGTTAAGCAGTTGCCTGGTTTTGAAATACGGGTAGTTACTCAC
>NW_017837031.1:0-716 GCF_001891065.2 Hippocampus comes
GGGTAAAAAAAGATTTTCATTCAACAGATTTGAGTCAGGAAAGCTCCGACGGGGACTGGAGCTGGCGTCAAATGGCAAAAGCATTTTGCGGCGGCACCTGCAGATGTAGTTGGTCCTGCACGAGGCCTGCAGCTCCAGGCAGTTGGGCTTTTGTTTCTCCTCGTACGAGCAGACGGGCACGATGGTCTGACGCCGGCGTTCCGAGCACGCCGTCTGGTCGCTGAGCGGACACGAGCAGAACAGCATCCCGTAGCTGTGCTTGGGAGGAACCTGGCGCAAACCAAATGGACGACAACCATCAAAAAGAGAAGTCGCCGATTCTCCTCGATGCCTTCAGAAACCAGAACGTCGAAATGCGAACGTGCTGGAATACTAAAAGCAAATCTCACGGAAGGCCGTTTACAATCGCGTGTTGAGATGAAGGTGACGACTCGCAGCCTCAATGTGCCGATGGATGCCGTGCGTTGAGGTTCGCAAAAAAATTTACATTGGAACGGAGCAGTGTAAAAGTCCCTTTTTTTCAATTCTAGTCGACCGCGAGAAACAACGTGTCCGGTAAAGTCCCGACAGGTGAGCGATCTACGGTGTGTTGCGTTACCTTGTCAAAGAACTGGCGGAGGGCCTTGTGGCACTTCCTCTTGTTGCAAACTTCGGCGGTGGAGACGCGGCTGGTGCACGGGCTGATGTAGGCCGAGCGGTACTTCTTGCACGTGTCG
>NW_017837032.1:0-716 GCF_001891065.2 Hippocampus comes
TGACAAGCGACAACATTCCGACTGACTGTTTACGTGACGAAAAATGACCTCTGATGGATTTGGCAGAATGCATATTCCACTCGTGTGAAACCAAATGAAATTCCATTCGGGGGTTGGCCTGTTTTCTCCAAACGAGGTGTTTATTAGAGAGCATTTTCATTCAGTTTGGGCTTCTAACCCCGATTCTGATCGGAAAACAAGGCGACATGTGAACAAGGTTAGTGTCTGAGGGAAGTGTGCAGACTTTGCTGTCACAAATTTGGGGCGATGGACAACCCTGGAAAGGTAACGTGGTTGGAGTCGAGCCAAGTGAATAGGAACGCCAAAGCATTTCATCGAATCACAAACCTTCACCCGGCTGCTTGAACCATCTGTTTCCGTGTGTCTTTAAATAGCTGGAGGAACCGAAAGGCATATTTATAGTTTGGAGGCAAAAGAAGCCTCCACGTTGATCAAATCTTTTTTGGAGGATCTTTCTTTTTGAGGGTGGCAGGGGGGCGGTCCTCAGGGAACTGTCATCAGGACCGCAACGTTTCAGATGCTACAATTTATCTGTTTCATACACTTTATTAGCTTTTCCATGTCCTCTTGTATATCCAAACATCGCACACACAGTAAAGCCCGAAATTATTCAGTCCGCATTTCACCATACGGCAACGCGATGAAACCGTTGCTGTGTGTATCTGGTGCAAGATCCACACACAAAAAAAAAGAAA
>NW_017837033.1:0-716 GCF_001891065.2 Hippocampus comes
TTTTTTTTGTTCCACTGCGCTTTACTTTTACTCCCTACATTTAAAAACAGATATCTGTATTTTCTGTCCCAATGCTTTGTCAAAGTAAGCTTGCTACTTTTTGATGACTCCCCGACTTGAGATCTTGGTTGATTGAGCTCTTGGGTGGATAAAAAAAAACTTAAGCTACATGAAATGATGTGAGCCAGGGAGCATTAATTGTGAGAGCAACAGATTCTAAAAAGCAAAATGGCTTTTGTTTGAGAGATTTGTTGTCATCTCCAAAATGATAAGCGGTGAATAAGTTGTGTTGTGCCATCTTAATAAACAGCAACTTCTGGAATTAATACATTTTCTGTCTAATCCGGAAAAAAACACAAAAAAAAATATAAAAAGATAAAACATACGAATTTAAAGTTTAGCTGTGGTGGAAGGAAAAATCTACATGATTTTTCAAGAAAAACTGCCGCCTAACTCGTTTTTGGTGACACTGGTTGATTTAAAGCAATCTTATCATAGCTCGCGGAACAAACCGGTATTTGTCGAGACGCCACGGCAGCCAATGTGCGCAGCTATACTTGACTGCAAGAAGGTGAGCCGTAATGTAGCGGCACTGAAGGCCATCTTGGTCTGGTCTGTCTGCAGCCAGGTCATCATTCTAAGTGAGACTATTCTAAATTGCTTTACCTGGTGGTATGACGTCAAACTAATTATCCAGCAGCTGTAAAAGCAAACCC
>NW_017837034.1:0-705 GCF_001891065.2 Hippocampus comes
CACACACACACACACACACACACACAAAATGATGGAAGACACGCACAACGCTCAATTTATCCTTACATGCATTTTCTAGACCTCTTACATTTGTTCAGGGTTGCGGGATGCTGGAAACTATGCCAGCTGTCTTAAGGCAAAGGCCAGCCTACGCCCTGGACTGGTTGCCAGTCAACGACGGTAATAATTAATTAATTGAAAAGAATCCTGTCAATAGTGTGAAAGTGATTCGTGATTACTCGCACCTTGATGCAAATGAGCCGGACTGCGCGACTACTGCAAATGGTGGAGGCAAGTGTGAATGTGCTCTCAGCTCTTTCAAATTTTGAAACACTCGCAACTAACGATTGCCCAATCATATATACTCTAATTGGTAGCCCTTGACAATCTAATGTGATCCAGCACATGAGCCGTATCAGATCGTTTGTCCTTATAAGGATAACTATGCTCAGCCACGCCCCGACAGAATTACTTTTAGGTATTGGAAGAAATGTCCCGCAATTATTCGCAATCACCGAAATGTAAAAAATTCTGACATCATTCTGATGGTCCGAGGTCTCGGCACTCTCTATATTTGGACATGTTTCACCATTTGGACATTCTTGGACCATCTGCTTTCCATAGTCATTATGTTCTGTTTTCACTCAAAATGACGTCTCGCTGTGTTGGTCTGTTTATTGTGGGACTTGAAAGTTATGTAAATGA
>NW_017837035.1:0-716 GCF_001891065.2 Hippocampus comes
AAGTGCAGTGGGGAATGCATCGATCGCCACATGTCGGGCCGCGTCGCAAAGGGAATAAAGCAAAGCAAGGAGCAGCCGTCAATGGCCCCCGTCGTGCCGCGTGGCCTCTGGCGGCTACGCTACCAGAACGCTTGGAGAGAAAAGTCATAAAAGCCCGAGAGCTGGCAGCAGCACTCCTTGAAGAAGAAAATCAAAGCCGTCATCGCAAGAGCAAAGCTTCCACGGCGGTGGCCACCGACGACGGCGCAATCAAACCCTCGACCGACGCGTCGTCATCCGCTCGCCGCTCAATTTCCTACCGTCAGCGCGTGCCTTCATCGGCTGCGTGTTTGCTTTTGTCTGGGATTCATGTAATCCACATGCAATGAATCTGTTTGCAGATGTGGGGGGTAATTGAAAAGGCACGCTTGTTCTATTTAATTTCACAGCAAACAAGTTAACGAGCGGGTCTTATTCAGAGAAAAGACGGCAATTACATTTGCGGCACCAGTTCAAAACGACAACATTTTGATAATGATGACAACAAACCAACGCAGCAGTCTCGATGCAAACAAAGCCCAAGTGCGGTGGACCCCCACGTTTAGTGATCGTCACTGGCGCAGCTGGGGGGGGTGAACTATGTGGCTTTTAATGTGATGTAGTTTACTGATAACATTTTACTGATGAGCTCCAAGCCACCAATAGAGTTACAGACATCTGACTGATGAAATTACCGA
>NW_017837036.1:0-716 GCF_001891065.2 Hippocampus comes
ATGCAGATATCATTCCTTGTTTACTTTTTGTGACAGGTGAGGCTGGTGGTGTTTGAACCCAGAAGCTGACAGTGACATAAAAGTAATAAATAAAATTTATTAAATAAAGAATCAAAGTAACAAAATGAACAATTGAATCAATGTATTATACTTTATGAAAATGTTTTCTCACAGTGCTTTGAAGTCATAACACACGGTGGATCCAATCCCATGCACAGGTGATGACAGGAGCAATATGAACATACGTATTCATTTGCCTTGTGTGCGGATTGTTTTGACAGACCAGAAGCCTTTACAGTAAAAGCAGAAGTCCTGTGAGCATTGAGATCACGAAGCGATGCCAAAGGCGGGGTAAAAAGGCCTGCGGGGAGTATGCAGGCTTGTGGAAGTGACACTGTGACTGACAGAGCCACTGTCCCTTTGTGTGACACGAGCGCGGAACGCACGGAGGTGACAAGCTCCCCAATGCGTCTGCCCACGGTCTGCAAAAGAGCTCATCTGTGCACTGTGACTATTTCACACAATCGCTGCCAAAACAGACAAAGAGAGCGGCTGTCTTTTTATGTCGCTCTCCTCACTATGCTCCTGAATTCCATTTGAAAGCCCAAAAAGTTTGAACTGAAAAGATCTGTGGGCATTTTTCGTAAGAAATAAGGTCTGTCATTCCAGGACTGGTCAAAAAACACATAAGAACCTCGAATGATGGTTGAATTACA
>NW_017837037.1:0-716 GCF_001891065.2 Hippocampus comes
TTTTTTTTTCTGGGGTCATTATCAGAATGGCATTGGTTTTTCTCCTTTTCTTTTTGTTTTGTGCTCACGAATAAGATATGAGGGGTGAAAAAAAAGAAAACACGACAACTCCCACCAACCCTGCTTCATCCTCAGCTGTTCAACATTACATTCAAAATTGCTGTTTACAAGAAGCCGGAGGACAAGTTTAAACATTTGACTTTTTACCCCTTCTGTTTCTTTTTTGTTTGTCTTTACGTACGTGCATTGCAGTAGTATCTCATCTTAAATGTTTTTTGTTATTGCTAATCTGTACACGTGTGGTTGTGACAGTCTGTTTTTGATCAGGCTTCTGTACGTGATTTTACGTCAGCCTACCACATTAAGAAGGGCTTCTTTGACATTTGACAAAAAGAGGCACTTTTCATCGAAAGTACCAACCTGCTCGCCAATCCAAGTTTGACAAAGTGGAGATGATCAATCTGACTTTCTTCTTTTTCTTCAGGGTACTGTGTATGGGTGTCATGATGGAGTATCTGAGCCGCGATGAAAACAAAGAGAATATATGATGAGTCAAGTCGAATCTGAGCGCAACAGCCACAGTTTATCTCTCCAGACCTGCCGCATGCAAGTATGAATACGAACCCAAACATTTTGTTCATTTACATGAAACCGCTCAGACTGATGACGGTGTTCATTTTTTTATCCATTTTTTGAAAACCACTTGTCCTTATTAG
>NW_017837038.1:0-716 GCF_001891065.2 Hippocampus comes
TGGATGGACGGATGGTTAGATGGAGAAGGCACTCCATTTTGTTGTAACAGTCTCCCCTTGTCAAGGAAGTCTTGTGGGATTTCTTTTTTTTGGGGGGGGGACAATTTTTGCCCCTTTGAACATTTTTACTGTGGAAACTTTACCCTGTTCATTTTAAAAGACATCTGACAAAAGTTGATAAGGCCGTGAGAGTCATATATTTTTTCATTTTTGTAATGTTACATTATTATTATGGTTTAACAACTCTTGTTTGTTTGTTTTGTTTTTTTTTTATCCAAATTGGGCATTGTGAAATATTATGCCTTCATAAAATGCAGGTGACCTTTCACCACCACAAAACTCCTCCTAGTTGCCTACTCCCACTTTTGTATTTTGGACTTTCAGTGACAGTCGGACTGACTGCTTAGTGTAGAGAAAGAAAATTGTGGCATATTACAGCAATAAGGCCCCAAACTTTGATTGAAATAATGAATAATAGTAATCTTCTTGTGAACGTGGAGAAGTGGATAGCAGAGAACCAAAATTCGTTTCTGCCACCAGTCTGCAACAAGCTAATGTGAGTAAGCTGCGTTACATTCATTTATTAACAATATTGTTTCGTATGTGCCAACAGAAATGAGATTTCAGAGTTGCAATCATGAAGAAAAAGAATAAAATCACACCAGGTCACTAGATTTGAGCCGCTACTGTTTGTTTAAAGATTTTTTTTTTTTTTT
>NW_017837039.1:0-716 GCF_001891065.2 Hippocampus comes
CCAATTACATCATCTGCAAGGGGAGATCTTGCAGTTTACCATGCAGGGACCCCAACGAGTCTATTTTTGTTTCCACTATGTGAAGCATGGTGGGTTTACTGCTCCTCTGGTATTCCCTGATTTTTATGTAATTGACGGATGGGGCTAGGATTGGCCAGGAAAAGACTACTTCCATTCCACTAAGGCGCAAACACCCTGTTATGCCCAATTGTACCTGTGCAAAGTCTAGCAAAATACCAAATTCACCCAATGCGCGCAGTTAAGCTGCGCTTTCTACAAGGATTGAGCACACCCCAAAATGTTGGAAACTGTTCATAATTGTTACAATCTTTTCATGAAAAATTTCTTTGACAATTTGTTGTTATTTGTCTTCTGTGGTGGCACAACAGGGTATTGGCAACACGTCACAGGGAGCAGCCAACTGCATCATGTTTGTGTTTTTCACTGCGCCTGTCCGCATGCGCCTCTTCGCTTCGCTCTGCTGCTGCCGTGCGGGCTCATCCGAGCGGCAAAAAGCCCAGGACGACACTCGCGGGCTGTCTCCAGGACTTCACACTCCAAATCAGAGAGAAGTACACTTCACGAGTGATGTCCACACTGATAGGTGATGCTCGATTATACTGAAGGAGGGACTTATAAGGACTGTATGTGTCTGAGAAGTTTACATTTAGCACATAATGTTGTATCATCAAAAGCATCTCACCTTTTTTTTTTTT
>NW_017837040.1:0-716 GCF_001891065.2 Hippocampus comes
ACATAAAATGACAAAATAATACAACACAACATATGTGAGTCCCGCTACTGTTGTCTTGAAGTGACGTCACACATGGGTTTGACGCATGCCAGGATCTCACTTCGGAAAAACGATTACCGGTACTTTTTCAAATTAATGAAATAGAAATTATTTTTACATGCTTTATTTGATGTATTTTGTTTCATTACTTTGCTCGTGACAAAAATATTGGTTTTCTAAAAGTATTTTACACTTGACCTTTAATGTGCTATACTGATTCTTGAATAGTAACCAAAACAGTTGGGGTTTTTTGTATATGTTGTACTAACGTCCCAGCTCAAGAGAGCAGCCAGCTGCATGCCACTGTCACCCCTACCCCCTCAAGCAACAGCAAGGATGAACCCTCAATTTTCAAAGAGTTTCAAGCTTTTTTTCCATCTATTCACATTTATGATTGTACTGGACATTTTTATGCCGCAATAAACTACAAAAAAAATCACTCTATATTGGGTGGCACAGTGAGCGAATGGTTAGCATGTCCACCTCACGGTGCAGAAGTCATAGGTTCGATTCCGGCTCCGGCCTTTCTGGAGTTTGCATGTTCTTCACATGCCCGTGTAAATTTTCTCCAGGTGGTCTGGTTTCTTCCCACATTCCAAAAACGCGCATGGTAGATTGATTGAACACTTTAAATTGTCAATGGAGTGTGAATGGTTGTTCATTTATGTGTGCCCTGC